>NW_028275906.1:0-204973 GCF_052056855.1 Sturnus vulgaris | reverse complement strand
CGGCCACAAGACATTCTCGTCCTGGCAACGGATCTCTGTGAAGGGCGTAGGCGAAAAGCTTTCGTTTTCCATTCGAACTGCGAGAGAGGCAGACTGTTACACGGAGCTCTGAGAACAAAGGTGCACGCCCTAGGCTGGCTTGGGCAGAAGAAGCGTTCTCGAGCTCTTGGCTGCCCGCACACTGCTGGGTATGTGGCGCCCCTGCAGCGGCTTCTGGCCGCCGGCAAGTGAAAGCGGAGCAAGGCGTGGGCGAGGGCGAGGGCGGTGAACGAAGCGGCTATGTGCCGTGCTTGTGTGCACCACGTTAGAGGCTACTAGGAGAGGAAGGTGGTTGACTCTCGCTTGCCTTCCCAAGTGCCCTTAGCAGTCGGAAGGAGCAAGCTGAAGCACTGCTGCTTGTGCTGCTCCTTGGTTCCCTTGCAGCCCGCTCTGAAAGCATTGGCGGTCACTTCTAGGCGCCGAGTTGCACACACGCAGCACCACGCTAAGTGCCGCGGAGAAGGGAAATCCAGAGTGCAGCGAGGAGCTGGACGTGGCTTACGTGCAGTAAGGAAAAGGTGAACCTAAGCAGTGCCTCTTCAATCTGGCCGCCTCTGCTCTGGTAGCAACTTTTGCAAGTCGGCAAAGGGAGCCGCGAGTATGTAGAACGGAGGGCAGCGAGACGCCGTGTGTTATGCGCCCTTTCAGGGCTGCTGACAAGGGGCTACTTTAAGAACGCCTTCTTCGTCCTCGCGTCCTTCTCGCTTCGTTCTAGCTGCATGGAGTACAGCACAGCGAAGGAGTGAAGACGGGCACTGCCCCAGCTTTTGCCCTGGCGTGCAACGGCTGTGTGCTGCTTTTCCAAGCAGCAAGAGCACTGAGAAGTGAAAGCGATTGTGAAGGAGCTCTTTGGCTGCTCGTGTGCTCTTCGCTGCACTGCGCCGCTCGCAAGCGGCTGCGTTCTTCGGCGTCTGCCGTCCGGAGAGAGCTGAACTGCAGCGGTCAGTTTCAGCTCTGCCCAACAGCGTGCTCTCAGTTCTGCGGACAAGCACGCCCTGTTGCCTTGGCTCCGAGTGCAAAGTCCCTAGCGAGCACTCACTCAGTGCAATGCACCCAGAAAGACGCTCTCGCTCGTCTTTCAAGCAGCGATTCCTAACAGCAGAAGCAGCAGAGGCACAAACTGGATGACGAGAAGGGACAATGTAGAACACGTCTCTGTCCTGGCACATTGTCGTGTGCGATATGTCCCTCCGGGTCTTCGGTCCTTGCGAAGCTCTATGTACTGCGAGCGCTGCTACTTGCAGCTGAGAAGGACCGCGGAGCTAGCAGCGAATTCGGAGAGCGCTAAGCACGAAGTCAAGAAGCGAGACGTGTCCCTGCAACGCGGTGCTAAGAGCAGCTTCCTCGCGGCGGGGGCGAGCTCCGGCCACAAGACATTCTCGTCGTAGCAACGGATCTCCGTGAAGGGCGTAGGCGAAAAGCTTTCGTTTTCCATTCGAACTGCGAGAGACGCAGACTGTTACACGGAGCTCTGAGAACAAAGGTGCACGCCCTAGGCGGGCTTGGGCAGAAGAAGCGTTCTCGAGCTCTTGGCTGCCCGCACACTGCTGGGTATGTGGCGCCCCTGCAGCGGCTTCTGGCCGCCGGCAAGTGAAAGCGGAGCAAGGCGTGGGCGAGGGCGGTGAACGAAGCGGCAAGAGCGCCGTGCTTGTGTGCACCACGTTAGAGGCTACTAGGAGAGGAAGGTGGTTGACTCTCGCTTGCCTTCCCAAGTGCCCTTAGCAGTCGGAAGGAGCAAGCTGAAGCACTGCTGCTTGTGCTGCTCCTTGGTTCCCTTGCAGCCCGCTCTGAAAGCATTGGCGGTCACTTCTAGGCGCCGAGTTGCACACACGCAGCACCACGCTAAGTGCCGCGGAGAAGGGAAATCCAGAGTGCAGCGAGGAGCTGGACGTGGCTTACGTGCAGTAAGGAAAAGGTGAACCTAAGCAGTGCCTCTTCAATCTGGCCGCCTCTGCTCTGGTAGCAACTTTTGCAAGTCGGCAAAGGGAGCCGCGAGTATGTAGAACGGAGGGCGGCGAGACGCCGTGTGTTATGCGCCCTTTCAGGGCTGCTGACAAGGGGCTACTTTAAGAACGCCTTCTTCGTCCTCGCGTCCTTCTCGCTTCGTTCTAGCTGCATGGAGTACAGCACAGCGAAGGAGTGAAGACGGGCACTGCCCCAGCTTTTGCCCTGGCGTGCAACGGCTGTGTGCTGCTTTTCCAAGCAGCAAGAGCACTGAGAAGTGAAAGCGATTGTGAAGGAGCTCTTTGGCTGCTCGTGTGCTCTTCGCTGCACTGCGCCGCTCGCAAGCGGCTGCGTTCTTCGGCGTCTGCCGTCCGGAGAGAGCTGAACTGCAGCGGTCAGTTTCAGCTCTGCCCAACAGCGTGCTCTCAGTTCTGCGGACAAGCACGCCCTGTTGCCTTGGCTCCGAGTGCAAAGTCCCTAGCGAGCACTCACTCAGTGCAATGCACCCAGAAAGACGCTCTCGCTCGTCTTTCAAGGAGCGATTCCTAACAGCAGAAGCAGCAGAGGCACAAACTGGATGACGAGAAGGGACAATGTAGAACACGTCTCTGTCCTGGCACATTGTCGTGTGCGATATGTCCCTCCGGGTCTTCGGTCCTTGCGAAGCTCTATGTACTGCGAGCGCTGCTACTTGCAGCTGAGAAGGACCGCGGAGCTAGCAGCGAATTCGGAGAGCGCTAAGCACGAAGTCAAGAAGCGAGACGTGTCCCTGCAACGCGGTGCTAAGAGCAGCTTCCTCGCGGCGGGGGCGAGCTCCGGCCACAAGACATTCTCGTCGTAACAACGGATCTCCGTGAAGGGCGTAGGCGAAAAGCTTTCGTTTTCCATTCGAACTGCGAGAGACGCAGACTGTTACACGGAGCTCTGAGAACAAAGGTGCACGCCCTAGGCTGGCTTGGGCAGAAGAAGCGTTCTCGAGCTCTTGGCTGCCCGCACACTGCTGGGTATGTGGCGCCCCTGCAGCGGCTTCTGGCCGCCGGCAAGTGAAAGCGGAGCAAGGCGTGGGCGAGGGCGAGGGCGGTGAACGAAGCGGCTATGTGCCGTGCTTGTGTGCACCACGTTAGAGGCTACTAGGAGAGGAAGGTGGTTGACTCTCGCTTGCCTTCCCAAGTGCCCTTAGCAGTCGGAAGGAGCAAGCTGAAGCACTGCTGCTTGTGCTGCTCCTTGGTTCCCTTGCAGCCCGCTCTGAAAGCATTGGCGGTCACTTCTAGGCGCCGAGTTGCACACACGCAGCACCACGCTAAGTGCCGCGGAGAAGGGAAATCCAGAGTGCAGCGAGGAGCTGGACGTGGCTTACGTGCAGTAAGGAAAAGGTGAACCTAAGCAGTGCCTCTTCAATCTGGCCGCCTCTGCTCTGGTAGCAACTTTTGCAAGTCGGCAAAGGGAGCCGCGAGTATGTAGAACGGAGGGCAGCGAGACGCCGTGTGTTATGCGCCCTTTCAGGGCTGCTGACAAGGGGCTACTTTAAGAACGCCTTCTTCGTCCTCGCGTCCTTCTCGCTTCGTTCTAGCTGCATGGAGTACAGCACAGCGAAGGAGTGAAGACGGGCACTGCCCCAGCTTTTGCCCTGGCGTGCAACGGCTGTGTGCTGCTTTTCCAAGCAGCAAGAGCACTGAGAAGTGAAAGCGATTGTGAAGGAGCTCTTTGGCTGCTCGTGTGCTCTTCGCTGCACTGCGCCGCTCGCAAGCGGCTGCGTTCTTCGGCGTCTGCCGTCCGGAGAGAGCTGAACTGCAGCGGTCAGTTTCAGCTCTGCCCAACAGCGTGCTCTCAGTTCTGCGGACAAGCACGCCCTGTTGCCTTGGCTCCGAGTGCAAAGTCCCTAGCGAGCACTCACTCAGTGCAATGCACCCAGAAAGACGCTCTCGCTCGTCTTTCAAGGAGCGATTCCTAACAGCAGAAGCAGCAGAGGCACAAACTGGATGACGAGAAGGGACAATGTAGAACACGTCTCTGTCCTGGCACATTGTCGTGTGCGATATGTCCCTCCGGGTCTTCGGTCCTTGCGAAGCTCTATGTACTGCGAGCGCTGCTACTTGCAGCTGAGAAGGACCGCGGAGCTAGCAGCGAATTCGGAGAGCGCTAAGCACGAAGTCAAGAAGCGAGACGTGTCCCTGCAACGCGGTGCTAAGAGCAGCTTCCTCGCGGCGGGGGCGAGCTCCGGCCACAAGACATTCTCGTCGTAGCAACGGATCTCCGTGAAGGGCGTAGGCGAAAAGCTTTCGTTTTCCATTCGAACTGCGAGAGACGCAGACTGTTACACGGAGCTCTGAGAACAAAGGTGCACGCCCTAGGCTGGCTTGGGCAGAAGAAGCGTTCTCGAGCTCTTGGCTGCCCGCACACTGCTGGGTATGTGGCGCCCCTGCAGCGGCTTCTGGCCGCCGGCAAGTGAAAGCGGAGCAAGGCGTGGGCGAGGGCGAGGGCGGTGAACGAAGCGGCTATGTGCCGTGCTTGTGTGCACCACGTTAGAGGCTACTAGGAGAGGAAGGTGGTTGACTCTCGCTTGCCTTCCCAAGTGCCCTTAGCAGTCGGAAGGAGCAAGCTGAAGCACTGCTGCTTGTGCTGCTCCTTGGTTCCCTTGCAGCCCGCTCTGAAAGCATTGGCGGTCACTTCTAGGCGCCGAGTTGCACACACGCAGCACCACGCTAAGTGCCGCGGAGAAGGGAAATCCAGAGTGCAGCGAAGAGCTGGACGTGGCTTACGTGCAGTAAGGAAAAGGTGAACCTAAGCAGTGCCTCTTCAATCTGGCCGCCTCTGCTCTGGTAGCAACTTTTGCAAGTCGGCAAAGGGAGCCGCGAGTATGTAGAACGGAGGGCAGCGAGACGCCGTGTGTTATGCGCCCTTTCAGGGCTGCTGACAAGGGGCTACTTTAAGAACGCCTTCTTCGTCCTCGCGTCCTTCTCGCTTCGTTCTAGCTGCATGGAGTACAGCACAGCGAAGGAGTGAAGACGGGCACTGCCCCAGCTTTTGCCCTGGCGTGCAACGGCTGTGTGCTGCTTTTCCAAGCAGCAAGAGCACTGAGAAGTGAAAGCGATTGTGAAGGAGCTCTTTGGCTGCTCGTGTGCTCTTCGCTGCACTGCGCCGCTCGCAAGCGGCTGCGTTCTTCGGCGTCTGCCGTCCGGAGAGAGCTGAACTGCAGCGGTCAGTTTCAGCTCTGCCCAACAGCGTGCTCTCAGTTCTGCGGACAAGCACGCCCTGTTGCCTTGGCTCCGAGTGCAAAGTCCCTAGCGAGCACTCACTCAGTGCAATGCACCCAGAAAGACGCTCTCGCTCGTCTTTCAAGCAGCGATTCCTAACAGCAGAAGCAGCAGAGGCACAAACTGGATGACGAGAAGGGACAATGTAGAACACGTCTCTGTCCTGGCACATTGTCGTGTGCGATATGTCCCTCCGGGTCTTCGGTCCTTGCGAAGCTCTATGTACTGCGAGCGCTGCTACTTGCAGCTGAGAAGGACCGCGGAGCTAGCAGCGAATTCGGAGAGCGCTAAGCACGAAGTCAAGAAGCGAGACGTGTCCCTGCAACGCGGTGCTAAGAGCAGCTTCCTCGCGGCGGGGGCGAGCTCCGGCCACAAGACATTCTCGTCGTAGCAACGGATCTCCGTGAAGGGCGTAGGCGAAAAGCTTTCGTTTTCCATTCGAACTGCGAGAGAGGCAGACTGTTACACGGAGCTCTGAGAACAAAGGTGCACGCCCTAGGCGGGCTTGGGCAGAAGAAGCGTTCTCGAGCTCTTGGCTGCCCGCACACTGCTGGGTATGTGGCGCCCCTGCAGCGGCTTCTGGCCGCCGGCAAGTGAAAGCGGAGCAAGGCGTGGGCGAGGGCGGTGAACGAAGCGGCAAGAGCGCCGTGCTTGTGTGCACCACGTTAGAGGCTACTAGGAGAGGAAGGTGGTTGACTCTCGCTTGCCTTCCCAAGTGCCCTTAGCAGTCGGAAGGAGCAAGCTGAAGCACTGCTGCTTGTGCTGCTCCTTGGTTCCCTTGCAGCCCGCTCTGAAAGCATTGGCGGTCACTTCTAGGCGCCGAGTTGCACACACGCAGCACCGCGCTAAGTGCCGCGGAGAAGGGAAATCCAGAGTGCAGCGAGGAGCTGGACGTGGCTTACGTGCAGTAAGGAAAAGGTGAACCTAAGCAGTGCCTCTTCAATCTGGCCGCCTCTGCTCTGGTAGCAACTTTTGCAAGTCGGCAAAGGGAGCCGCGAGTATGTAGAACGGAGGGCAGCGAGACGCCGTGTGTTATGCGCCCTTTCAGGGCTGCTGACAAGGGGCTACTTTAAGAACGCCTTCTTCGTCCTCGCGTCCTTCTCGCTTCGTTCTAGCTGCATGGAGTACAGCACAGCGAAGGAGTGAAGACGGGCACTGCCCCAGCTTTTGCCCTGGCGTGCAACGGCTGTGTGCTGCTTTTCCAAGCAGCAAGAGCACTGAGAAGTGAAAGCGATTGTGAAGGAGCTCTTTGGCTGCTCGTGTGCTCTTCGCTGCACTGCGCCGCTCGCAAGCGGCTGCGTTCTTCGGCGTCTGCCGTCCGGAGAGAGCTGAACTGCAGCGGTCAGTTTCAGCTCTGCCCAACAGCGTGCTCTCAGTTCTGCGGACAAGCACGCCCTGTTGCCTTGGCTCCGAGTGCAAAGTCCCTAGCGAGCACTCACTCAGTGCAATGCACCCAGAAAGACGCTCTCGCTCGTCTTTCACGGAGCGATTCCTAACAGCAGAAGCAGCAGAGGCACAAACTGGATGACGAGAAGGGACAATGTAGAACACGTCTCTGTCCTGGCACATTGTCGTGTGCGATATGTCCCTCCGGGTCTTCGGTCCTTGCGAAGCTCTATGTACTGCGAGCGCTGCTACTTGCAGCTGAGAAGGACCGCGGAGCTAGCAGCGAATTCGGAGAGCGCTAAGCACGAAGTCAAGAAGCGAGACGTGTCCCTGCAACGCGGTGCTAAGAGCAGCTTCCTCGCGGCGGGGGCGAGCTCCGGCCACAAGACATTCTCGTCGCAGCAACGGATCTCCGTGAAGGGCGTAGGCGAAAAGCTTTCGTTTTCCATTCGAACTGCGAGAGACGCAGACTGTTACACGGAGCTCTGAGAACAAAGGTGCACGCCCTAGGCGGGCTTGGGCAGAAGAAGCGTTCTCGAGCTCTTGGCTGCCCGCACACTGCTGGGTATGTGGCGCCCCTGCAGCGGCTTCTGGCCGCCGGCAAGTGAAAGCGGAGCAAGGCGTGGGCGAGGGCGGTGAACGAAGCGGCTATGTGCCGTGCTTGTGTGCACCACGTTAGAGGCTACTAGGAGAGGAAGGTGGTTGACTCTCGCTTGCCTTCCCAAGTGCCCTTAGCAGTCGGAAGGAGCAAGCTGAAGCACTGCTGCTTGTGCTGCTCCTTGGTTCCCTTGCAGCCCGCTCTGAAAGCATTGGCGGTCACTTCTAGGCGCCGAGTTGCACACACACAGCACCGCGTTAAGTGTCGCGGAGAAGGGAAATCCAGAGTGCAGCGAGGAGCTGGACGTGGCTTACGTGCAGTAAGGAAAAGGTGAACCTAAGCAGTGCCTCTTCAATCTGGCCGCCTCTGCTCTGGTAGCAACTTTTGCAAGTCGGCAAAGGGAGCCGCGAGTATGTAGAACGGAGGGCGGCGAGACGCCGTGTGTTATGCGCCCTTTCAGGGCTGCTGACAAGGGGCTACTTTAAGAACGCCTTCTTCGTCCTCGCGTCCTTCTCGCTTCGCTCTAGCTGCATGGAGTACAGCACAGCGAAGGAGTGAAGACGGGCACTGCCCCAGCTTTTGCCCTGGCGTGCAACGGCTGTGTGCTGCTTTTCCAAGCAGCAAGAGCACTGAGAAGTGAAAGCGATTGTGAAGGAGCTCTTTGGCTGCTCGTGTGCTCTTCGCTGCACTGCGCCGCTCGCAAGCGGCTGCGTTCTTCGGCGTCTGCCGTCCGGAGAGAGCTGAACTGCAGCGGTCAGTTTCAGCTCTGCCCAACAGCGTGCTCTCAGTTCTGCGGACAAGCACGTCCTGTTGCCTTGGCTCCGAGTGCAAAGTCCCTAGCGAGCACTCACTCAGTGCAATGCACCCAGAAAGACGCTCTCGCTCGTCTTTCAAGCAGCGATTCCTAACAGCAGAAGCAGCAGAGGCACAAACTGGATGACGAGAAGGGACAATGTAGAACACGTCTCTGTCCTGGCACATTGTCGTGTGCGATATGTCCCTCCGGGTCTTCGGTCCTTGCGAAGCTCTATGTACTGCGAGCGCTGCTACTTGCAGCTGAGAAGGACCGCGGAGCTAGCAGCGAATTCGGAGAGCGCTAAGCACGAAGTCAAGAAGCGAGACGTGTCCCTGCAACGCGGTGCTAAGAGCAGCTTCCTCGCGGCGGGGGCGAGCTCCGGCCACAAGACATTCTCGTCGTAACAACGGATCTCCGTGAAGGGCGTAGGCGAAAAGCTTTCGTTTTCCATTCGAACTGCGAGAGACGCAGACTGTTACACGGAGCTCTGAGAACAAAGGTGCACGCCCTAGGCGGGCTTGGGCAGAAGAAGCGTTCTCGAGCTCTTGGCTGCCCGCACACTGCTGGGTATGTGGCGCCCCTGCAGCGGCTTCTGGCCGCCGGCAAGTGAAAGCGGAGCAAGGCGTGGGCGAGGGCGGTGAACGAAGCGGCAAGAGCGCCGTGCTTGTGTGCACCACGTTAGAGGCTACTAGGAGAGGAAGGTGGTTGACTCTCGCTTGCCTTCCCAAGTGCCCTTAGCAGTCGGAAGGAGCAAGCTGAAGCACTGCTGCTTGT
The DNA here is from genome assembly GCF_052056855.1 of Sturnus vulgaris. NCBI lineage: Eukaryota > Metazoa > Chordata > Aves > Passeriformes > Sturnidae > Sturnus > Sturnus vulgaris. Next base: position 196,182 of record NW_028275906.1, on the reverse strand, counting down.
GCTGCTCCTTGGTTCCCTTGCAGCCCGCTCTGAAAGCATTGGCGGTCACTTCTAGGCGCCGAGTTGCACACACGCAGCACCACGCTAAGTGCCGCGGAGAAGGGAAATCCAGAGTGCAGCGAGGAGCTGGACGTGGCTTACGTGCAGTAAGGAAAAGGTGAACCTAAGCAGTGCCTCTTCAATCTGGCCGCCTCTGCTCTGGTAGCAACTTTTGCAAGTCGGCAAAGGGAGCCGCGAGTATGTAGAACGGAGGGCAGCGAGACGCCGTGTGTTATGCGCCCTTTCAGGGCTGCTGACAAGGGGCTACTTTAAGAACGCCTTCTTCGTCCTCGCGTCCTTCTCGCTTCGTTCTAGCTGCATGGAGTACAGCACAGCGAAGGAGTGAAGACGGGCACTGCCCCAGCTTTTGCCCTGGCGTGCAACGGCTGTGTGCTGCTTTTCCAAGCAGCAAGAGCACTGAGAAGTGAAAGCGATTGTGAAGGAGCTCTTTGGCTGCTCGTGTGCTCTTCGCTGCACTGCGCCGCTCGCAAGCGGCTGCGTTCTTCGGCGTCTGCCGTCCGGAGAGAGCTGAACTGCAGCGGTCAGTTTCAGCTCTGCCCAACAGCGTGCTCTCAGTTCTGCGGACAAGCACGCCCTGTTGCCTTGGCTCCGAGTGCAAAGTCCCTAGCGAGCACTCACTCAGTGCAATGCACCCAGAAAGACGCTCTCGCTCGTCTTTCACGGAGCGATTCCTAACAGCAGAAGCAGCAGAGGCACAAACTGGATGACGAGAAGGGACAATGTAGAACACGTCTCTGTCCTGGCACATTGTCGTGTGCGATATGTCCCTCCGGGTCTTCGGTCCTTGCGAAGCTCTATGTACTGCGAGCGCTGCTACTTGCAGCTGAGAAGGACCGCGGAGCTAGCAGCGAATTCGGAGAGCGCTAAGCACGAAGTCAAGAAGCGAGACGTGTCCCTGCAACGCGGTGCTAAGAGCAGCTTCCTCGCGGCGGGGGCGATCTCCGGCCACAAGACATTCTCGTCCTGGCAACGGATCTCTGTGAAGGGCGTAGGCGAAAAGCTTTCGTTTTCCATTCGAACTGCGAGAGAGGCAGACTGTTACACGGAGCTCTGAGAACAAAGGTGCACGCCCTAGGCTGGCTTGGGCAGAAGAAGCGTTCTCGAGCTCTTGGCTGCCCGCACACTGCTGGGTATGTGGCGCCCCTGCAGCGGCTTCTGGCCGCCGGCAAGTGAAAGCGGAGCAAGGCGTGGGCGAGGGCGAGGGCGGTGAACGAAGCGGCTATGTGCCGTGCTTGTGTGCACCACGTTAGAGGCTACTAGGAGAGGAAGGTGGTTGACTCTCGCTTGCCTTCCCAAGTGCCCTTAGCAGTCGGAAGGAGCAAGCTGAAGCACTGCTGCTTGTGCTGCTCCTTGGTTCCCTTGCAGCCCGCTCTGAAAGCATTGGCGGTCACTTCTAGGCGCCGAGTTGCACACACGCAGCACCACGCTAAGTGCCGCGGAGAAGGGAAATCCAGAGTGCAGCGAGGAGCTGGACGTGGCTTACGTGCAGTAAGGAAAAGGTGAACCTAAGCAGTGCCTCTTCAATCTGGCCGCCTCTGCTCTGGTAGCAACTTTTGCAAGTCGGCAAAGGGAGCCGCGAGTATGTAGAACGGAGGGCAGCGAGACGCCGTGTGTTATGCGCCCTTTCAGGGCTGCTGACAAGGGGCTACTTTAAGAACGCCTTCTTCGTCCTCGCGTCCTTCTCGCTTCGTTCTAGCTGCATGGAGTACAGCACAGCGAAGGAGTGAAGACGGGCACTGCCCCAGCTTTTGCCCTGGCGTGCAACGGCTGTGTGCTGCTTTTCCAAGCAGCAAGAGCACTGAGAAGTGAAAGCGATTGTGAAGGAGCTCTTTGGCTGCTCGTGTGCTCTTCGCTGCACTGCGCCGCTCGCAAGCGGCTGCGTTCTTCGGCGTCTGCCGTCCGGAGAGAGCTGAACTGCAGCGGTCAGTTTCAGCTCTGCCCAACAGCGTGCTCTCAGTTCTGCGGACAAGCACGCCCTGTTGCCTTGGCTCCGAGTGCAAAGTCCCTAGCGAGCACTCACTCAGTGCAATGCACCCAGAAAGACGCTCTCGCTCGTCTTTCAAGCAGCGATTCCTAACAGCAGAAGCAGCAGAGGCACAAACTGGATGACGAGAAGGGACAATGTAGAACACGTCTCTGTCCTGGCACATTGTCGTGTGCGATATGTCCCTCCGGGTCTTCGGTCCTTGCGAAGCTCTATGTACTGCGAGCGCTGCTACTTGCAGCTGAGAAGGACCGCGGAGCTAGCAGCGAATTCGGAGAGCGCTAAGCACGAAGTCAAGAAGCGAGACGTGTCCCTGCAACGCGGTGCTAAGAGCAGCTTCCTCGCGGCGGGGGCGAGCTCCGGCCACAAGACATTCTCGTCGTAGCAACGGATCTCCGTGAAGGGCGTAGGCGAAAAGCTTTCGTTTTCCATTCGAACTGCGAGAGACGCAGACTGTTACACGGAGCTCTGAGAACAAAGGTGCACGCCCTAGGCGGGCTTGGGCAGAAGAAGCGTTCTCGAGCTCTTGGCTGCCCGCACACTGCTGGGTATGTGGCGCCCCTGCAGCGGCTTCTGGCCGCCGGCAAGTGAAAGCGGAGCAAGGCGTGGGCGAGGGCGGTGAACGAAGCGGCAAGAGCGCCGTGCTTGTGTGCACCACGTTAGAGGCTACTAGGAGAGGAAGGTGGTTGACTCTCGCTTGCCTTCCCAAGTGCCCTTAGCAGTCGGAAGGAGCAAGCTGAAGCACTGCTGCTTGTGCTGCTCCTTGGTTCCCTTGCAGCCCGCTCTGAAAGCATTGGCGGTCACTTCTAGGCGCCGAGTTGCACACACGCAGCACCACGCTAAGTGCCGCGGAGAAGGGAAATCCAGAGTGCAGCGAGGAGCTGGACGTGGCTTACGTGCAGTAAGGAAAAGGTGAACCTAAGCAGTGCCTCTTCAATCTGGCCGCCTCTGCTCTGGTAGCAACTTTTGCAAGTCGGCAAAGGGAGCCGCGAGTATGTAGAACGGAGGGCAGCGAGACGCCGTGTGTTATGCGCCCTTTCAGGGCTGCTGACAAGGGGCTACTTTAAGAACGCCTTCTTCGTCCTCGCGTCCTTCTCGCTTCGTTCTAGCTGCATGGAGTACAGCACAGCGAAGGAGTGAAGACGGGCACTGCCCCAGCTTTTGCCCTGGCGTGCAACGGCTGTGTGCTGCTTTTCCAAGCAGCAAGAGCACTGAGAAGTGAAAGCGATTGTGAAGGAGCTCTTTGGCTGCTCGTGTGCTCTTCGCTGCACTGCGCCGCTCGCAAGCGGCTGCGTTCTTCGGCGTCTGCCGTCCGGAGAGAGCTGAACTGCAGCGGTCAGTTTCAGCTCTGCCCAACAGCGTGCTCTCAGTTCTGCGGACAAGCACGCCCTGTTGCCTTGGCTCCGAGTGCAAAGTCCCTAGCGAGCACTCACTCAGTGCAATGCACCCAGAAAGACGCTCTCGCTCGTCTTTCACGGAGCGATTCCTAACAGCAGAAGCAGCAGAGGCACAAACTGGATGACGAGAAGGGACAATGTAGAACACGTCTCTGTCCTGGCACATTGTCGTGTGCGATATGTCCCTCCGGGTCTTCGGTCCTTGCGAAGCTCTATGTACTGCGAGCGCTGCTACTTGCAGCTGAGAAGGACCGCGGAGCTAGCAGCGAATTCGGAGAGCGCTAAGCACGAAGTCAAGAAGCGAGACGTGTCCCTGCAACGCGGTGCTAAGAGCAGCTTCCTCGCGGCGGGGGCGATCTCCGGCCACAAGACATTCTCGTCCTGGCAACGGATCTCTGTGAAGGGCGTAGGCGAAAAGCTTTCGTTTTCCATTCGAACTGCGAGAGAGGCAGACTGTTACACGGAGCTCTGAGAACAAAGGTGCACGCCCTAGGCTGGCTTGGGCAGAAGAAGCGTTCTCGAGCTCTTGGCTGCCCGCACACTGCTGGGTATGTGGCGCCCCTGCAGCGGCTTCTGGCCGCCGGCAAGTGAAAGCGGAGCAAGGCGTGGGCGAGGGCGAGGGCGGTGAACGAAGCGGCTATGTGCCGTGCTTGTGTGCACCACGTTAGAGGCTACTAGGAGAGGAAGGTGGTTGACTCTCGCTTGCCTTCCCAAGTGCCCTTAGCAGTCGGAAGGAGCAAGCTGAAGCACTGCTGCTTGTGCTGCTCCTTGGTTCCCTTGCAGCCCGCTCTGAAAGCATTGGCGGTCACTTCTAGGCGCCGAGTTGCACACACGCAGCACCACGCTAAGTGCCGCGGAGAAGGGAAATCCAGAGTGCAGCGAGGAGCTGGACGTGGCTTACGTGCAGTAAGGAAAAGGTGAACCTAAGCAGTGCCTCTTCAATCTGGCCGCCTCTGCTCTGGTAGCAACTTTTGCAAGTCGGCAAAGGGAGCCGCGAGTATGTAGAACGGAGGGCAGCGAGACGCCGTGTGTTATGCGCCCTTTCAGGGCTGCTGACAAGGGGCTACTTTAAGAACGCCTTCTTCGTCCTCGCGTCCTTCTCGCTTCGTTCTAGCTGCATGGAGTACAGCACAGCGAAGGAGTGAAGACGGGCACTGCCCCAGCTTTTGCCCTGGCGTGCAACGGCTGTGTGCTGCTTTTCCAAGCAGCAAGAGCACTGAGAAGTGAAAGCGATTGTGAAGGAGCTCTTTGGCTGCTCGTGTGCTCTTCGCTGCACTGCGCCGCTCGCAAGCGGCTGCGTTCTTCGGCGTCTGCCGTCCGGAGAGAGCTGAACTGCAGCGGTCAGTTTCAGCTCTGCCCAACAGCGTGCTCTCAGTTCTGCGGACAAGCACGCCCTGTTGCCTTGGCTCCGAGTGCAAAGTCCCTAGCGAGCACTCACTCAGTGCAATGCACCCAGAAAGACGCTCTCGCTCGTCTTTCAAGCAGCGATTCCTAACAGCAGAAGCAGCAGAGGCACAAACTGGATGACGAGAAGGGACAATGTAGAACACGTCTCTGTCCTGGCACATTGTCGTGTGCGATATGTCCCTCCGGGTCTTCGGTCCTTGCGAAGCTCTATGTACTGCGAGCGCTGCTACTTGCAGCTGAGAAGGACCGCGGAGCTAGCAGCGAATTCGGAGAGCGCTAAGCACGAAGTCAAGAAGCGAGACGTGTCCCTGCAACGCGGTGCTAAGAGCAGCTTCCTCGCGGCGGGGGCGAGCTCCGGCCACAAGACATTCTCGTCGTAGCAACGGATCTCCGTGAAGGGCGTAGGCGAAAAGCTTTCGTTTTCCATTCGAACTGCGAGAGACGCAGACTGTTACACGGAGCTCTGAGAACAAAGGTGCACGCCCTAGGCGGGCTTGGGCAGAAGAAGCGTTCTCGAGCTCTTGGCTGCCCGCACACTGCTGGGTATGTGGCGCCCCTGCAGCGGCTTCTGGCCGCCGGCAAGTGAAAGCGGAGCAAGGCGTGGGCGAGGGCGGTGAACGAAGCGGCAAGAGCGCCGTGCTTGTGTGCACCACGTTAGAGGCTACTAGGAGAGGAAGGTGGTTGACTCTCGCTTGCCTTCCCAAGTGCCCTTAGCAGTCGGAAGGAGCAAGCTGAAGCACTGCTGCTTGTGCTGCTCCTTGGTTCCCTTGCAGCCCGCTCTGAAAGCATTGGCGGTCACTTCTAGGCGCCGAGTTGCACACACGCAGCACCACGCTAAGTGCCGCGGAGAAGGGAAATCCAGAGTGCAGCGAGGAGCTGGACGTGGCTTACGTGCAGTAAGGAAAAGGTGAACCTAAGCAGTGCCTCTTCAATCTGGCCGCCTCTGCTCTGGTAGCAACTTTTGCAAGTCGGCAAAGGGAGCCGCGAGTATGTAGAACGGAGGGCGGCGAGACGCCGTGTGTTATGCGCCCTTTCAGGGCTGCTGACAAGGGGCTACTTTAAGAACGCCTTCTTCGTCCTCGCGTCCTTCTCGCTTCGTTCTAGCTGCATGGAGTACAGCACAGCGAAGGAGTGAAGACGGGCACTGCCCCAGCTTTTGCCCTGGCGTGCAACGGCTGTGTGCTGCTTTTCCAAGCAGCAAGAGCACTGAGAAGTGAAAGCGATTGTGAAGGAGCTCTTTGGCTGCTCGTGTGCTCTTCGCTGCACTGCGCCGCTCGCAAGCGGCTGCGTTCTTCGGCGTCTGCCGTCCGGAGAGAGCTGAACTGCAGCGGTCAGTTTCAGCTCTGCCCAACAGCGTGCTCTCAGTTCTGCGGACAAGCACGCCCTGTTGCCTTGGCTCCGAGTGCAAAGTCCCTAGCGAGCACTCACTCAGTGCAATGCACCCAGAAAGACGCTCTCGCTCGTCTTTCAAGGAGCGATTCCTAACAGCAGAAGCAGCAGAGGCACAAACTGGATGACGAGAAGGGACAATGTAGAACACGTCTCTGTCCTGGCACATTGTCGTGTGCGATATGTCCCTCCGGGTCTTCGGTCCTTGCGAAGCTCTATGTACTGCGAGCGCTGCTACTTGCAGCTGAGAAGGACCGCGGAGCTAGCAGCGAATTCGGAGAGCGCTAAGCACGAAGTCAAGAAGCGAGACGTGTCCCTGCAACGCGGTGCTAAGAGCAGCTTCCTCGCGGCGGGGGCGAGCTCCGGCCACAAGACATTCTCGTCGTAACAACGGATCTCCGTGAAGGGCGTAGGCGAAAAGCTTTCGTTTTCCATTCGAACTGCGAGAGACGCAGACTGTTACACGGAGCTCTGAGAACAAAGGTGCACGCCCTAGGCTGGCTTGGGCAGAAGAAGCGTTCTCGAGCTCTTGGCTGCCCGCACACTGCTGGGTATGTGGCGCCCCTGCAGCGGCTTCTGGCCGCCGGCAAGTGAAAGCGGAGCAAGGCGTGGGCGAGGGCGAGGGCGGTGAACGAAGCGGCTATGTGCCGTGCTTGTGTGCACCACGTTAGAGGCTACTAGGAGAGGAAGGTGGTTGACTCTCGCTTGCCTTCCCAAGTGCCCTTAGCAGTCGGAAGGAGCAAGCTGAAGCACTGCTGCTTGTGCTGCTCCTTGGTTCCCTTGCAGCCCGCTCTGAAAGCATTGGCGGTCACTTCTAGGCGCCGAGTTGCACACACGCAGCACCACGCTAAGTGCCGCGGAGAAGGGAAATCCAGAGTGCAGCGAGGAGCTGGACGTGGCTTACGTGCAGTAAGGAAAAGGTGAACCTAAGCAGTGCCTCTTCAATCTGGCCGCCTCTGCTCTGGTAGCAACTTTTGCAAGTCGGCAAAGGGAGCCGCGAGTATGTAGAACGGAGGGCAGCGAGACGCCGTGTGTTATGCGCCCTTTCAGGGCTGCTGACAAGGGGCTACTTTAAGAACGCCTTCTTCGTCCTCGCGTCCTTCTCGCTTCGTTCTAGCTGCATGGAGTACAGCACAGCGAAGGAGTGAAGACGGGCACTGCCCCAGCTTTTGCCCTGGCGTGCAACGGCTGTGTGCTGCTTTTCCAAGCAGCAAGAGCACTGAGAAGTGAAAGCGATTGTGAAGGAGCTCTTTGGCTGCTCGTGTGCTCTTCGCTGCACTGCGCCGCTCGCAAGCGGCTGCGTTCTTCGGCGTCTGCCGTCCGGAGAGAGCTGAACTGCAGCGGTCAGTTTCAGCTCTGCCCAACAGCGTGCTCTCAGTTCTGCGGACAAGCACGCCCTGTTGCCTTGGCTCCGAGTGCAAAGTCCCTAGCGAGCACTCACTCAGTGCAATGCACCCAGAAAGACGCTCTCGCTCGTCTTTCAAGGAGCGATTCCTAACAGCAGAAGCAGCAGAGGCACAAACTGGATGACGAGAAGGGACAATGTAGAACACGTCTCTGTCCTGGCACATTGTCGTGTGCGATATGTCCCTCCGGGTCTTCGGTCCTTGCGAAGCTCTATGTACTGCGAGCGCTGCTACTTGCAGCTGAGAAGGACCGCGGAGCTAGCAGCGAATTCGGAGAGCGCTAAGCACGAAGTCAAGAAGCGAGACGTGTCCCTGCAACGCGGTGCTAAGAGCAGCTTCCTCGCGGCGGGGGCGAGCTCCGGCCACAAGACATTCTCGTCGTAGCAACGGATCTCCGTGAAGGGCGTAGGCGAAAAGCTTTCGTTTTCCATTCGAACTGCGAGAGACGCAGACTGTTACACGGAGCTCTGAGAACAAAGGTGCACGCCCTAGGCTGGCTTGGGCAGAAGAAGCGTTCTCGAGCTCTTGGCTGCCCGCACACTGCTGGGTATGTGGCGCCCCTGCAGCGGCTTCTGGCCGCCGGCAAGTGAAAGCGGAGCAAGGCGTGGGCGAGGGCGAGGGCGGTGAACGAAGCGGCTATGTGCCGTGCTTGTGTGCACCACGTTAGAGGCTACTAGGAGAGGAAGGTGGTTGACTCTCGCTTGCCTTCCCAAGTGCCCTTAGCAGTCGGAAGGAGCAAGCTGAAGCACTGCTGCTTGTGCTGCTCCTTGGTTCCCTTGCAGCCCGCTCTGAAAGCATTGGCGGTCACTTCTAGGCGCCGAGTTGCACACACGCAGCACCACGCTAAGTGCCGCGGAGAAGGGAAATCCAGAGTGCAGCGAAGAGCTGGACGTGGCTTACGTGCAGTAAGGAAAAGGTGAACCTAAGCAGTGCCTCTTCAATCTGGCCGCCTCTGCTCTGGTAGCAACTTTTGCAAGTCGGCAAAGGGAGCCGCGAGTATGTAGAACGGAGGGCAGCGAGACGCCGTGTGTTATGCGCCCTTTCAGGGCTGCTGACAAGGGGCTACTTTAAGAACGCCTTCTTCGTCCTCGCGTCCTTCTCGCTTCGTTCTAGCTGCATGGAGTACAGCACAGCGAAGGAGTGAAGACGGGCACTGCCCCAGCTTTTGCCCTGGCGTGCAACGGCTGTGTGCTGCTTTTCCAAGCAGCAAGAGCACTGAGAAGTGAAAGCGATTGTGAAGGAGCTCTTTGGCTGCTCGTGTGCTCTTCGCTGCACTGCGCCGCTCGCAAGCGGCTGCGTTCTTCGGCGTCTGCCGTCCGGAGAGAGCTGAACTGCAGCGGTCAGTTTCAGCTCTGCCCAACAGCGTGCTCTCAGTTCTGCGGACAAGCACGCCCTGTTGCCTTGGCTCCGAGTGCAAAGTCCCTAGCGAGCACTCACTCAGTGCAATGCACCCAGAAAGACGCTCTCGCTCGTCTTTCAAGCAGCGATTCCTAACAGCAGAAGCAGCAGAGGCACAAACTGGATGACGAGAAGGGACAATGTAGAACACGTCTCTGTCCTGGCACATTGTCGTGTGCGATATGTCCCTCCGGGTCTTCGGTCCTTGCGAAGCTCTATGTACTGCGAGCGCTGCTACTTGCAGCTGAGAAGGACCGCGGAGCTAGCAGCGAATTCGGAGAGCGCTAAGCACGAAGTCAAGAAGCGAGACGTGTCCCTGCAACGCGGTGCTAAGAGCAGCTTCCTCGCGGCGGGGGCGAGCTCCGGCCACAAGACATTCTCGTCGTAGCAACGGATCTCCGTGAAGGGCGTAGGCGAAAAGCTTTCGTTTTCCATTCGAACTGCGAGAGAGGCAGACTGTTACACGGAGCTCTGAGAACAAAGGTGCACGCCCTAGGCGGGCTTGGGCAGAAGAAGCGTTCTCGAGCTCTTGGCTGCCCGCACACTGCTGGGTATGTGGCGCCCCTGCAGCGGCTTCTGGCCGCCGGCAAGTGAAAGCGGAGCAAGGCGTGGGCGAGGGCGGTGAACGAAGCGGCAAGAGCGCCGTGCTTGTGTGCACCACGTTAGAGGCTACTAGGAGAGGAAGGTGGTTGACTCTCGCTTGCCTTCCCAAGTGCCCTTAGCAGTCGGAAGGAGCAAGCTGAAGCACTGCTGCTTGTGCTGCTCCTTGGTTCCCTTGCAGCCCGCTCTGAAAGCATTGGCGGTCACTTCTAGGCGCCGAGTTGCACACACGCAGCACCGCGCTAAGTGCCGCGGAGAAGGGAAATCCAGAGTGCAGCGAGGAGCTGGACGTGGCTTACGTGCAGTAAGGAAAAGGTGAACCTAAGCAGTGCCTCTTCAATCTGGCCGCCTCTGCTCTGGTAGCAACTTTTGCAAGTCGGCAAAGGGAGCCGCGAGTATGTAGAACGGAGGGCAGCGAGACGCCGTGTGTTATGCGCCCTTTCAGGGCTGCTGACAAGGGGCTACTTTAAGAACGCCTTCTTCGTCCTCGCGTCCTTCTCGCTTCGTTCTAGCTGCATGGAGTACAGCACAGCGAAGGAGTGAAGACGGGCACTGCCCCAGCTTTTGCCCTGGCGTGCAACGGCTGTGTGCTGCTTTTCCAAGCAGCAAGAGCACTGAGAAGTGAAAGCGATTGTGAAGGAGCTCTTTGGCTGCTCGTGTGCTCTTCGCTGCACTGCGCCGCTCGCAAGCGGCTGCGTTCTTCGGCGTCTGCCGTCCGGAGAGAGCTGAACTGCAGCGGTCAGTTTCAGCTCTGCCCAACAGCGTGCTCTCAGTTCTGCGGACAAGCACGCCCTGTTGCCTTGGCTCCGAGTGCAAAGTCCCTAGCGAGCACTCACTCAGTGCAATGCACCCAGAAAGACGCTCTCGCTCGTCTTTCACGGAGCGATTCCTAACAGCAGAAGCAGCAGAGGCACAAACTGGATGACGAGAAGGGACAATGTAGAACACGTCTCTGTCCTGGCACATTGTCGTGTGCGATATGTCCCTCCGGGTCTTCGGTCCTTGCGAAGCTCTATGTACTGCGAGCGCTGCTACTTGCAGCTGAGAAGGACCGCGGAGCTAGCAGCGAATTCGGAGAGCGCTAAGCACGAAGTCAAGAAGCGAGACGTGTCCCTGCAACGCGGTGCTAAGAGCAGCTTCCTCGCGGCGGGGGCGAGCTCCGGCCACAAGACATTCTCGTCGCAGCAACGGATCTCCGTGAAGGGCGTAGGCGAAAAGCTTTCGTTTTCCATTCGAACTGCGAGAGACGCAGACTGTTACACGGAGCTCTGAGAACAAAGGTGCACGCCCTAGGCGGGCTTGGGCAGAAGAAGCGTTCTCGAGCTCTTGGCTGCCCGCACACTGCTGGGTATGTGGCGCCCCTGCAGCGGCTTCTGGCCGCCGGCAAGTGAAAGCGGAGCAAGGCGTGGGCGAGGGCGGTGAACGAAGCGGCTATGTGCCGTGCTTGTGTGCACCACGTTAGAGGCTACTAGGAGAGGAAGGTGGTTGACTCTCGCTTGCCTTCCCAAGTGCCCTTAGCAGTCGGAAGGAGCAAGCTGAAGCACTGCTGCTTGTGCTGCTCCTTGGTTCCCTTGCAGCCCGCTCTGAAAGCATTGGCGGTCACTTCTAGGCGCCGAGTTGCACACACACAGCACCGCGTTAAGTGTCGCGGAGAAGGGAAATCCAGAGTGCAGCGAGGAGCTGGACGTGGCTTACGTGCAGTAAGGAAAAGGTGAACCTAAGCAGTGCCTCTTCAATCTGGCCGCCTCTGCTCTGGTAGCAACTTTTGCAAGTCGGCAAAGGGAGCCGCGAGTATGTAGAACGGAGGGCGGCGAGACGCCGTGTGTTATGCGCCCTTTCAGGGCTGCTGACAAGGGGCTACTTTAAGAACGCCTTCTTCGTCCTCGCGTCCTTCTCGCTTCGCTCTAGCTGCATGGAGTACAGCACAGCGAAGGAGTGAAGACGGGCACTGCCCCAGCTTTTGCCCTGGCGTGCAACGGCTGTGTGCTGCTTTTCCAAGCAGCAAGAGCACTGAGAAGTGAAAGCGATTGTGAAGGAGCTCTTTGGCTGCTCGTGTGCTCTTCGCTGCACTGCGCCGCTCGCAAGCGGCTGCGTTCTTCGGCGTCTGCCGTCCGGAGAGAGCTGAACTGCAGCGGTCAGTTTCAGCTCTGCCCAACAGCGTGCTCTCAGTTCTGCGGACAAGCACGTCCTGTTGCCTTGGCTCCGAGTGCAAAGTCCCTAGCGAGCACTCACTCAGTGCAATGCACCCAGAAAGACGCTCTCGCTCGTCTTTCAAGCAGCGATTCCTAACAGCAGAAGCAGCAGAGGCACAAACTGGATGACGAGAAGGGACAATGTAGAACACGTCTCTGTCCTGGCACATTGTCGTGTGCGATATGTCCCTCCGGGTCTTCGGTCCTTGCGAAGCTCTATGTACTGCGAGCGCTGCTACTTGCAGCTGAGAAGGACCGCGGAGCTAGCAGCGAATTCGGAGAGCGCTAAGCACGAAGTCAAGAAGCGAGACGTGTCCCTGCAACGCGGTGCTAAGAGCAGCTTCCTCGCGGCGGGGGCGAGCTCCGGCCACAAGACATTCTCGTCGTAACAACGGATCTCCGTGAAGGGCGTAGGCGAAAAGCTTTCGTTTTCCATTCGAACTGCGAGAGACGCAGACTGTTACACGGAGCTCTGAGAACAAAGGTGCACGCCCTAGGCGGGCTTGGGCAGAAGAAGCGTTCTCGAGCTCTTGGCTGCCCGCACACTGCTGGGTATGTGGCGCCCCTGCAGCGGCTTCTGGCCGCCGGCAAGTGAAAGCGGAGCAAGGCGTGGGCGAGGGCGGTGAACGAAGCGGCAAGAGCGCCGTGCTTGTGTGCACCACGTTAGAGGCTACTAGGAGAGGAAGGTGGTTGACTCTCGCTTGCCTTCCCAAGTGCCCTTAGCAGTCGGAAGGAGCAAGCTGAAGCACTGCTGCTTGTGCTGCTCCTTGGTTCCCTTGCAGCCCGCTCTGAAAGCATTGGCGGTCACTTCTAGGCGCCGAGTTGCACACACGCAGCACCACGCTAAGTGCCGCGGAGAAGGGAAATCCAGAGTGCAGCGAGGAGCTGGACGTGGCTTACGTGCAGTAAGGAAAAGGTGAACCTAAGCAGTGCCTCTTCAATCTGGCCGCCTCTGCTCTGGTAGCAACTTTTGCAAGTCGGCAAAGGGAGCCGCGAGTATGTAGAACGGAGGGCAGCGAGACGCCGTGTGTTATGCGCCCTTTCAGGGCTGCTGACAAGGGGCTACTTTAAGAACGCCTTCTTCGTCCTCGCGTCCTTCTCGCTTCGTTCTAGCTGCATGGAGTACAGCACAGCGAAGGAGTGAAGACGGGCACTGCCCCAGCTTTTGCCCTGGCGTGCAACGGCTGTGTGCTGCTTTTCCAAGCAGCAAGAGCACTGAGAAGTGAAAGCGATTGTGAAGGAGCTCTTTGGCTGCTCGTGTGCTCTTCGCTGCACTGCGCCGCTCGCAAGCGGCTGCGTTCTTCGGCGTCTGCCGTCCGGAGAGAGCTGAACTGCAGCGGTCAGTTTCAGCTCTGCCCAACAGCGTGCTCTCAGTTCTGCGGACAAGCACGCCCTGTTGCCTTGGCTCCGAGTGCAAAGTCCCTAGCGAGCACTCACTCAGTGCAATGCACCCAGAAAGACGCTCTCGCTCGTCTTTCACGGAGCGATTCCTAACAGCAGAAGCAGCAGAGGCACAAACTGGATGACGAGAAGGGACAATGTAGAACACGTCTCTGTCCTGGCACATTGTCGTGTGCGATATGTCCCTCCGGGTCTTCGGTCCTTGCGAAGCTCTATGTACTGCGAGCGCTGCTACTTGCAGCTGAGAAGGACCGCGGAGCTAGCAGCGAATTCGGAGAGCGCTAAGCACGAAGTCAAGAAGCGAGACGTGTCCCTGCAACGCGGTGCTAAGAGCAGCTTCCTCGCGGCGGGGGCGATCTCCGGCCACAAGACATTCTCGTCCTGGCAACGGATCTCTGTGAAGGGCGTAGGCGAAAAGCTTTCGTTTTCCATTCGAACTGCGAGAGAGGCAGACTGTTACACGGAGCTCTGAGAACAAAGGTGCACGCCCTAGGCTGGCTTGGGCAGAAGAAGCGTTCTCGAGCTCTTGGCTGCCCGCACACTGCTGGGTATGTGGCGCCCCTGCAGCGGCTTCTGGCCGCCGGCAAGTGAAAGCGGAGCAAGGCGTGGGCGAGGGCGAGGGCGGTGAACGAAGCGGCTATGTGCCGTGCTTGTGTGCACCACGTTAGAGGCTACTAGGAGAGGAAGGTGGTTGACTCTCGCTTGCCTTCCCAAGTGCCCTTAGCAGTCGGAAGGAGCAAGCTGAAGCACTGCTGCTTGTGCTGCTCCTTGGTTCCCTTGCAGCCCGCTCTGAAAGCATTGGCGGTCACTTCTAGGCGCCGAGTTGCACACACGCAGCACCACGCTAAGTGCCGCGGAGAAGGGAAATCCAGAGTGCAGCGAGGAGCTGGACGTGGCTTACGTGCAGTAAGGAAAAGGTGAACCTAAGCAGTGCCTCTTCAATCTGGCCGCCTCTGCTCTGGTAGCAACTTTTGCAAGTCGGCAAAGGGAGCCGCGAGTATGTAGAACGGAGGGCAGCGAGACGCCGTGTGTTATGCGCCCTTTCAGGGCTGCTGACAAGGGGCTACTTTAAGAACGCCTTCTTCGTCCTCGCGTCCTTCTCGCTTCGTTCTAGCTGCATGGAGTACAGCACAGCGAAGGAGTGAAGACGGGCACTGCCCCAGCTTTTGCCCTGGCGTGCAACGGCTGTGTGCTGCTTTTCCAAGCAGCAAGAGCACTGAGAAGTGAAAGCGATTGTGAAGGAGCTCTTTGGCTGCTCGTGTGCTCTTCGCTGCACTGCGCCGCTCGCAAGCGGCTGCGTTCTTCGGCGTCTGCCGTCCGGAGAGAGCTGAACTGCAGCGGTCAGTTTCAGCTCTGCCCAACAGCGTGCTCTCAGTTCTGCGGACAAGCACGCCCTGTTGCCTTGGCTCCGAGTGCAAAGTCCCTAGCGAGCACTCACTCAGTGCAATGCACCCAGAAAGACGCTCTCGCTCGTCTTTCAAGCAGCGATTCCTAACAGCAGAAGCAGCAGAGGCACAAACTGGATGACGAGAAGGGACAATGTAGAACACGTCTCTGTCCTGGCACATTGTCGTGTGCGATATGTCCCTCCGGGTCTTCGGTCCTTGCGAAGCTCTATGTACTGCGAGCGCTGCTACTTGCAGCTGAGAAGGACCGCGGAGCTAGCAGCGAATTCGGAGAGCGCTAAGCACGAAGTCAAGAAGCGAGACGTGTCCCTGCAACGCGGTGCTAAGAGCAGCTTCCTCGCGGCGGGGGCGAGCTCCGGCCACAAGACATTCTCGTCGTAGCAACGGATCTCCGTGAAGGGCGTAGGCGAAAAGCTTTCGTTTTCCATTCGAACTGCGAGAGACGCAGACTGTTACACGGAGCTCTGAGAACAAAGGTGCACGCCCTAGGCGGGCTTGGGCAGAAGAAGCGTTCTCGAGCTCTTGGCTGCCCGCACACTGCTGGGTATGTGGCGCCCCTGCAGCGGCTTCTGGCCGCCGGCAAGTGAAAGCGGAGCAAGGCGTGGGCGAGGGCGGTGAACGAAGCGGCAAGAGCGCCGTGCTTGTGTGCACCACGTTAGAGGCTACTAGGAGAGGAAGGTGGTTGACTCTCGCTTGCCTTCCCAAGTGCCCTTAGCAGTCGGAAGGAGCAAGCTGAAGCACTGCTGCTTGTGCTGCTCCTTGGTTCCCTTGCAGCCCGCTCTGAAAGCATTGGCGGTCACTTCTAGGCGCCGAGTTGCACACACGCAGCACCACGCTAAGTGCCGCGGAGAAGGGAAATCCAGAGTGCAGCGAGGAGCTGGACGTGGCTTACGTGCAGTAAGGAAAAGGTGAACCTAAGCAGTGCCTCTTCAATCTGGCCGCCTCTGCTCTGGTAGCAACTTTTGCAAGTCGGCAAAGGGAGCCGCGAGTATGTAGAACGGAGGGCAGCGAGACGCCGTGTGTTATGCGCCCTTTCAGGGCTGCTGACAAGGGGCTACTTTAAGAACGCCTTCTTCGTCCTCGCGTCCTTCTCGCTTCGTTCTAGCTGCATGGAGTACAGCACAGCGAAGGAGTGAAGACGGGCACTGCCCCAGCTTTTGCCCTGGCGTGCAACGGCTGTGTGCTGCTTTTCCAAGCAGCAAGAGCACTGAGAAGTGAAAGCGATTGTGAAGGAGCTCTTTGGCTGCTCGTGTGCTCTTCGCTGCACTGCGCCGCTCGCAAGCGGCTGCGTTCTTCGGCGTCTGCCGTCCGGAGAGAGCTGAACTGCAGCGGTCAGTTTCAGCTCTGCCCAACAGCGTGCTCTCAGTTCTGCGGACAAGCACGCCCTGTTGCCTTGGCTCCGAGTGCAAAGTCCCTAGCGAGCACTCACTCAGTGCAATGCACCCAGAAAGACGCTCTCGCTCGTCTTTCACGGAGCGATTCCTAACAGCAGAAGCAGCAGAGGCACAAACTGGATGACGAGAAGGGACAATGTAGAACACGTCTCTGTCCTGGCACATTGTCGTGTGCGATATGTCCCTCCGGGTCTTCGGTCCTTGCGAAGCTCTATGTACTGCGAGCGCTGCTACTTGCAGCTGAGAAGGACCGCGGAGCTAGCAGCGAATTCGGAGAGCGCTAAGCACGAAGTCAAGAAGCGAGACGTGTCCCTGCAACGCGGTGCTAAGAGCAGCTTCCTCGCGGCGGGGGCGAGCTCCGGCCACAAGACATTCTCGTCGCAGCAACGGATCTCCGTGAAGGGCGTAGGCGAAAAGCTTTCGTTTTCCATTCGAACTGCGAGAGACGCAGACTGTTACACGGAGCTCTGAGAACAAAGGTGCACGCCCTAGGCGGGCTTGGGCAGAAGAAGCGTTCTCGAGCTCTTGGCTGCCCGCACACTGCTGGGTATGTGGCGCCCCTGCAGCGGCTTCTGGCCGCCGGCAAGTGAAAGCGGAGCAAGGCGTGGGCGAGGGCGGTGAACGAAGCGGCTATGTGCCGTGCTTGTGTGCACCACGTTAGAGGCTACTAGGAGAGGAAGGTGGTTGACTCTCGCTTGCCTTCCCAAGTGCCCTTAGCAGTCGGAAGGAGCAAGCTGAAGCACTGCTGCTTGTGCTGCTCCTTGGTTCCCTTGCAGCCCGCTCTGAAAGCATTGGCGGTCACTTCTAGGCGCCGAGTTGCACACACACAGCACCGCGTTAAGTGTCGCGGAGAAGGGAAATCCAGAGTGCAGCGAGGAGCTGGACGTGGCTTACGTGCAGTAAGGAAAAGGTGAACCTAAGCAGTGCCTCTTCAATCTGGCCGCCTCTGCTCTGGTAGCAACTTTTGCAAGTCGGCAAAGGGAGCCGCGAGTATGTAGAACGGAGGGCGGCGAGACGCCGTGTGTTATGCGCCCTTTCAGGGCTGCTGACAAGGGGCTACTTTAAGAACGCCTTCTTCGTCCTCGCGTCCTTCTCGCTTCGCTCTAGCTGCATGGAGTACAGCACAGCGAAGGAGTGAAGACGGGCACTGCCCCAGCTTTTGCCCTGGCGTGCAACGGCTGTGTGCTGCTTTTCCAAGCAGCAAGAGCACTGAGAAGTGAAAGCGATTGTGAAGGAGCTCTTTGGCTGCTCGTGTGCTCTTCGCTGCACTGCGCCGCTCGCAAGCGGCTGCGTTCTTCGGCGTCTGCCGTCCGGAGAGAGCTGAACTGCAGCGGTCAGTTTCAGCTCTGCCCAACAGCGTGCTCTCAGTTCTGCGGACAAGCACGTCCTGTTGCCTTGGCTCCGAGTGCAAAGTCCCTAGCGAGCACTCACTCAGTGCAATGCACCCAGAAAGACGCTCTCGCTCGTCTTTCAAGCAGCGATTCCTAACAGCAGAAGCAGCAGAGGCACAAACTGGATGACGAGAAGGGACAATGTAGAACACGTCTCTGTCCTGGCACATTGTCGTGTGCGATATGTCCCTCCGGGTCTTCGGTCCTTGCGAAGCTCTATGTACTGCGAGCGCTGCTACTTGCAGCTGAGAAGGACCGCGGAGCTAGCAGCGAATTCGGAGAGCGCTAAGCACGAAGTCAAGAAGCGAGACGTGTCCCTGCAACGCGGTGCTAAGAGCAGCTTCCTCGCGGCGGGGGCGAGCTCCGGCCACAAGACATTCTCGTCGTAACAACGGATCTCCGTGAAGGGCGTAGGCGAAAAGCTTTCGTTTTCCATTCGAACTGCGAGAGACGCAGACTGTTACACGGAGCTCTGAGAACAAAGGTGCACGCCCTAGGCGGGCTTGGGCAGAAGAAGCGTTCTCGAGCTCTTGGCTGCCCGCACACTGCTGGGTATGTGGCGCCCCTGCAGCGGCTTCTGGCCGCCGGCAAGTGAAAGCGGAGCAAGGCGTGGGCGAGGGCGAGGGCGGTGAACGAAGCGGCTATGTGCCGTGCTTGTGTGCACCACGTTAGAGGCTACTAGGAGAGGAAGGTGGTTGACTCTCGCTTGCCTTCCCAAGTGCCCTTAGCAGTCGGAAGGAGCAAGCTGAAGCACTGCTGCTTGTGCTGCTCCTTGGTTCCCTTGCAGCCCGCTCTGAAAGCATTGGCGGTCACTTCTAGGCGCCGAGTTGCACACACGCAGCACCACGCTAAGTGCCGCGGAGAAGGGAAATCCAGAGTGCAGCGAAGAGCTGGACGTGGCTTACGTGCAGTAAGGAAAAGGTGAACCTAAGCAGTGCCTCTTCAATCTGGCCGCCTCTGCTCTGGTAGCAACTTTTGCAAGTCGGCAAAGGGAGCCGCGAGTATGTAGAACGGAGGGCGGCGAGACGCCGTGTGTTATGCGCCCTTTCAGGGCTGCTGACAAGGGGCTACTTTAAGAACGCCTTCTTCGTCCTCGCGTCCTTCTCGCTTCGTTCTAGCTGCATGGAGTACAGCACAGCGAAGGAGTGAAGACGGGCACTGCCCCAGCTTTTGCCCTGGCGTGCAACGGCTGTGTGCTGCTTTTCCAAGCAGCAAGAGCACTGAGAAGTGAAAGCGATTGTGAAGGAGCTCTTTGGCTGCTCGTGTGCTCTTCGCTGCACTGCGCCGCTCGCAAGCGGCTGCGTTCTTCGGCGTCTGCCGTCCGGAGAGAGCTGAACTGCAGCGGTCAGTTTCAGCTCTGCCCAACAGCGTGCTCTCAGTTCTGCGGACAAGCACGCCCTGTTGCCTTGGCTCCGAGTGCAAAGTCCCTAGCGAGCACTCACTCAGTGCAATGCACCCAGAAAGACGCTCTCGCTCGTCTTTCACGGAGCGATTCCTAACAGCAGAAGCAGCAGAGGCACAAACTGGATGACGAGAAGGGACAATGTAGAACACGTCTCTGTCCTGGCACATTGTCGTGTGCGATATGTCCCTCCGGGTCTTCGGTCCTTGCGAAGCTCTATGTACTGCGAGCGCTGCTACTTGCAGCTGAGAAGGACCGCGGAGCTAGCAGCGAATTCGGAGAGCGCTAAGCACGAAGTCAAGAAGCGAGACGTGTCCCTGCAACGCGGTGCTAAGAGCAGCTTCCTCGCGGCGGGGGCGAGCTCCGGCCACAAGACATTCTCGTCGCAGCAACGGATCTCCGTGAAGGGCGTAGGCGAAAAGCTTTCGTTTTCCATTCGAACTGCGAGAGACGCAGACTGTTACACGGAGCTCTGAGAACAAAGGTGCACGCCCTAGGCGGGCTTGGGCAGAAGAAGCGTTCTCGAGCTCTTGGCTGCCCGCACACTGCTGGGTATGTGGCGCCCCTGCAGCGGCTTCTGGCCGCCGGCAAGTGAAAGCGGAGCAAGGCGTGGGCGAGGGCGGTGAACGAAGCGGCTATGTGCCGTGCTTGTGTGCACCACGTTAGAGGCTACTAGGAGAGGAAGGTGGTTGACTCTCGCTTGCCTTCCCAAGTGCCCTTAGCAGTCGGAAGGAGCAAGCTGAAGCACTGCTGCTTGTGCTGCTCCTTGGTTCCCTTGCAGCCCGCTCTGAAAGCATTGGCGGTCACTTCTAGGCGCCGAGTTGCACACACACAGCACCGCGTTAAGTGTCGCGGAGAAGGGAAATCCAGAGTGCAGCGAGGAGCTGGACGTGGCTTACGTGCAGTAAGGAAAAGGTGAACCTAAGCAGTGCCTCTTCAATCTGGCCGCCTCTGCTCTGGTAGCAACTTTTGCAAGTCGGCAAAGGGAGCCGCGAGTATGTAGAACGGAGGGCGGCGAGACGCCGTGTGTTATGCGCCCTTTCAGGGCTGCTGACAAGGGGCTACTTTAAGAACGCCTTCTTCGTCCTCGCGTCCTTCTCGCTTCGCTCTAGCTGCATGGAGTACAGCACAGCGAAGGAGTGAAGACGGGCACTGCCCCAGCTTTTGCCCTGGCGTGCAACGGCTGTGTGCTGCTTTTCCAAGCAGCAAGAGCACTGAGAAGTGAAAGCGATTGTGAAGGAGCTCTTTGGCTGCTCGTGTGCTCTTCGCTGCACTGCGCCGCTCGCAAGCGGCTGCGTTCTTCGGCGTCTGCCGTCCGGAGAGAGCTGAACTGCAGCGGTCAGTTTCAGCTCTGCCCAACAGCGTGCTCTCAGTTCTGCGGACAAGCACGTCCTGTTGCCTTGGCTCCGAGTGCAAAGTCCCTAGCGAGCACTCACTCAGTGCAATGCACCCAGAAAGACGCTCTCGCTCGTCTTTCAAGCAGCGATTCCTAACAGCAGAAGCAGCAGAGGCACAAACTGGATGACGAGAAGGGACAATGTAGAACACGTCTCTGTCCTGGCACATTGTCGTGTGCGATATGTCCCTCCGGGTCTTCGGTCCTTGCGAAGCTCTATGTACTGCGAGCGCTGCTACTTGCAGCTGAGAAGGACCGCGGAGCTAGCAGCGAATTCGGAGAGCGCTAAGCACGAAGTCAAGAAGCGAGACGTGTCCCTGCAACGCGGTGCTAAGAGCAGCTTCCTCGCGGCGGGGGCGAGCTCCGGCCACAAGACATTCTCGTCGTAACAACGGATCTCCGTGAAGGGCGTAGGCGAAAAGCTTTCGTTTTCCATTCGAACTGCGAGAGACGCAGACTGTTACACGGAGCTCTGAGAACAAAGGTGCACGCCCTAGGCGGGCTTGGGCAGAAGAAGCGTTCTCGAGCTCTTGGCTGCCCGCACACTGCTGGGTATGTGGCGCCCCTGCAGCGGCTTCTGGCCGCCGGCAAGTGAAAGCGGAGCAAGGCGTGGGCGAGGGCGAGGGCGGTGAACGAAGCGGCTATGTGCCGTGCTTGTGTGCACCACGTTAGAGGCTACTAGGAGAGGAAGGTGGTTGACTCTCGCTTGCCTTCCCAAGTGCCCTTAGCAGTCGGAAGGAGCAAGCTGAAGCACTGCTGCTTGTGCTGCTCCTTGGTTCCCTTGCAGCCCGCTCTGAAAGCATTGGCGGTCACTTCTAGGCGCCGAGTTGCACACACGCAGCACCACGCTAAGTGCCGCGGAGAAGGGAAATCCAGAGTGCAGCGAAGAGCTGGACGTGGCTTACGTGCAGTAAGGAAAAGGTGAACCTAAGCAGTGCCTCTTCAATCTGGCCGCCTCTGCTCTGGTAGCAACTTTTGCAAGTCGGCAAAGGGAGCCGCGAGTATGTAGAACGGAGGGCGGCGAGACGCCGTGTGTTATGCGCCCTTTCAGGGCTGCTGACAAGGGGCTACTTTAAGAACGCCTTCTTCGTCCTCGCGTCCTTCTCGCTTCGTTCTAGCTGCATGGAGTACAGCACAGCGAAGGAGTGAAGACGGGCACTGCCCCAGCTTTTGCCCTGGCGTGCAACGGCTGTGTGCTGCTTTTCCAAGCAGCAAGAGCACTGAGAAGTGAAAGCGATTGTGAAGGAGCTCTTTGGCTGCTCGTGTGCTCTTCGCTGCACTGCGCCGCTCGCAAGCGGCTGCGTTCTTCGGCGTCTGCCGTCCGGAGAGAGCTGAACTGCAGCGGTCAGTTTCAGCTCTGCCCAACAGCGTGCTCTCAGTTCTGCGGACAAGCACGCCCTGTTGCCTTGGCTCCGAGTGCAAAGTCCCTAGCGAGCACTCACTCAGTGCAATGCACCCAGAAAGACGCTCTCGCTCGTCTTTCAAGGAGCGATTCCTAACAGCAGAAGCAGCAGAGGCACAAACTGGATGACGAGAAGGGACAATGTAGAACACGTCTCTGTCCTGGCACATTGTCGTGTGCGATATGTCCCTCCGGGTCTTCGGTCCTTGCGAAGCTCTATGTACTGCGAGCGCTGCTACTTGCAGCTGAGAAGGACCGCGGAGCTAGCAGCGAATTCGGAGAGCGCTAAGCACGAAGTCAAGAAGCGAGACGTGTCCCTGCAACGCGGTGCTAAGAGCAGCTTCCTCGCGGCGGGGGCGAGCTCCGGCCACAAGACATTCTCGTCGTAGCAACGGATCTCCGTGAAGGGCGTAGGCGAAAAGCTTTCGTTTTCCATTCGAACTGCGAGAGACGCAGACTGTTACACGGAGCTCTGAGAACAAAGGTGCACGCCCTAGGCTGGCTTGGGCAGAAGAAGCGTTCTCGAGCTCTTGGCTGCCCGCACACTGCTGGGTATGTGGCGCCCCTGCAGCGGCTTCTGGCCGCCGGCAAGTGAAAGCGGAGCAAGGCGTGGGCGAGGGCGAGGGCGAGGGCGGTGAACGAAGCGGCTATGTGCCGTGCTTGTGTGCACCACGTTAGAGGCTACTAGGAGAGGAAGGTGGTTGACTCTCGCTTGCCTTCCCAAGTGCCCTTAGCAGTCGGAAGGAGCAAGCTGAAGCACTGCTGCTTGTGCTGCTCCTTGGTTCCCTTGCAGCCCGCTCTGAAAGCATTGGCGGTCACTTCTAGGCGCCGAGTTGCACACACGCAGCACCACGCTAAGTGCCGCGGAGAAGGGAAATCCAGAGTGCAGCGAAGAGCTGGACGTGGCTTACGTGCAGTAAGGAAAAGGTGAACCTAAGCAGTGCCTCTTCAATCTGGCCGCCTCTGCTCTGGTAGCAACTTTTGCAAGTCGGCAAAGGGAGCCGCGAGTATGTAGAACGGAGGGCGGCGAGACGCCGTGTGTTATGCGCCCTTTCAGGGCTGCTGACAAGGGGCTACTTTAAGAACGCCTTCTTCGTCCTCGCGTCCTTCTCGCTTCGTTCTAGCTGCATGGAGTACAGCACAGCGAAGGAGTGAAGACGGGCACTGCCCCAGCTTTTGCCCTGGCGTGCAACGGCTGTGTGCTGCTTTTCCAAGCAGCAAGAGCACTGAGAAGTGAAAGCGATTGTGAAGGAGCTCTTTGGCTGCTCGTGTGCTCTTCGCTGCACTGCGCCGCTCGCAAGCGGCTGCGTTCTTCGGCGTCTGCCGTCCGGAGAGAGCTGAACTGCAGCGGTCAGTTTCAGCTCTGCCCAACAGCGTGCTCTCAGTTCTGCGGACAAGCACGCCCTGTTGCCTTGGCTCCGAGTGCAAAGTCCCTAGCGAGCACTCACTCAGTGCAATGCACCCAGAAAGACGCTCTCGCTCGTCTTTCAAGCAGCGATTCCTAACAGCAGAAGCAGCAGAGGCACAAACTGGATGACGAGAAGGGACAATGTAGAACACGTCTCTGTCCTGGCACATTGTCGTGTGCGATATGTCCCTCCGGGTCTTCGGTCCTTGCGAAGCTCTATGTACTGCGAGCGCTGCTACTTGCAGCTGAGAAGGACCGCGGAGCTAGCAGCGAATTCGGAGAGCGCTAAGCACGAAGTCAAGAAGCGAGACGTGTCCCTGCAACGCGGTGCTAAGAGCAGCTTCCTCGCGGCGGGGGCGAGCTCCGGCCACAAGACATTCTCGTCGTAGCAACGGATCTCCGTGAAGGGCGTAGGCGAAAAGCTTTCGTTTTCCATTCGAACTGCGAGAGAGGCAGACTGTTACACGGAGCTCTGAGAACAAAGGTGCACGCCCTAGGCGGGCTTGGGCAGAAGAAGCGTTCTCGAGCTCTTGGCTGCCCGCACACTGCTGGGTATGTGGCGCCCCTGCAGCGGCTTCTGGCCGCCGGCAAGTGAAAGCGGAGCAAGGCGTGGGCGAGGGCGGTGAACGAAGCGGCAAGAGCGCCGTGCTTGTGTGCACCACGTTAGAGGCTACTAGGAGAGGAAGGTGGTTGACTCTCGCTTGCCTTCCCAAGTGCCCTTAGCAGTCGGAAGGAGCAAGCTGAAGCACTGCTGCTTGTGCTGCTCCTTGGTTCCCTTGCAGCCCGCTCTGAAAGCATTGGCGGTCACTTCTAGGCGCCGAGTTGCACACACGCAGCACCACGCTAAGTGCCGCGGAGAAGGGAAATCCAGAGTGCAGCGAGGAGCTGGACGTGGCTTACGTGCAGTAAGGAAAAGGTGAACCTAAGCAGTGCCTCTTCAATCTGGCCGCCTCTGCTCTGGTAGCAACTTTTGCAAGTCGGCAAAGGGAGCTGCGAGTATGTAGAACGGAGGGCAGCGAGACGCCGTGTGTTATGCGCCCTTTCAGGGCTGCTGACAAGGGGCTACTTTAAGAACGCCTTCTTCGTCCTCGCGTCCTTCTCGCTTCGTTCTAGCTGCATGGAGTACAGCACAGCGAAGGAGTGAAGACGGGCACTGCCCCAGCTTTTGCCCTGGCGTGCAACGGCTGTGTGCTGCTTTTCCAAGCAGCAAGAGCACTGAGAAGTGAAAGCGATTGTGAAGGAGCTCTTTGGCTGCTCGTGTGCTCTTCGCTGCACTGCGCCGCTCGCAAGCGGCTGCGTTCTTCGGCGTCTGCCGTCCGGAGAGAGCTGAACTGCAGCGGTCAGTTTCAGCTCTGCCCAACAGCGTGCTCTCAGTTCTGCGGACAAGCACGCCCTGTTGCCTTGGCTCCGAGTGCAAAGTCCCTAGCGAGCACTCACTCAGTGCAATGCACCCAGAAAGACGCTCTCGCTCGTCTTTCAAGCAGCGATTCCTAACAGCAGAAGCAGCAGAGGCACAAACTGGATGACGAGAAGGGACAATGTAGAACACGTCTCTGTCCTGGCACATTGTCGTGTGCGATATGTCCCTCCGGGTCTTCGGTCCTTGCGAAGCTCTATGTACTGCGAGCGCTGCTACTTGCAGCTGAGAAGGACCGCGGAGCTAGCAGCGAATTCGGAGAGCGCTAAGCACGAAGTCAAGAAGCGAGACGTGTCCCTGCAACGCGGTGCTAAGAGCAGCTTCCTCGCGGCGGGGGCGAGCTCCGGCCACAAGACATTCTCGTCCTGGCAACGGATCTCTGTGAAGGGCGTAGGCGAAAAGCTTTCGTTTTCCATTCGAACTGCGAGAGAGGCAGACTGTTACACGGAGCTCTGAGAACAAAGGTGCACGCCCTAGGCTGGCTTGGGCAGAAGAAGCGTTCTCGAGCTCTTGGCTGCCCGCACACTGCTGGGTATGTGGCGCCCCTGCAGCGGCTTCTGGCCGCCGGCAAGTGAAAGCGGAGCAAGGCGTGGGCGAGGGCGGTGAACGAAGCGGCAAGAGCGCCGTGCTTGTGTGCACCACGTTAGAGGCTACTAGGAGAGGAAGGTGGTTGACTCTCGCTTGCCTTCCCAAGTGCCCTTAGCAGTCGGAAGGAGCAAGCTGAAGCACTGCTGCTTGTGCTGCTCCTTGGTTCCCTTGCAGCCCGCTCTGAAAGCATTGGCGGTCACTTCTAGGCGCCGAGTTGCACACACACAGCACCGCGTTAAGTGTCGCGGAGAAGGGAAATCCAGAGTGCAGCGAGGAGCTGGACGTGGCTTACGTGCAGTAAGGAAAAGGTGAACCTAAGCAGTGCCTCTTCAATCTGGCCGCCTCTGCTCTGGTAGCAACTTTTGCAAGTCGGCAAAGGGAGCCGCGAGTATGTAGAACGGAGGGCGGCGAGACGCCGTGTGTTATGCGCCCTTTCAGGGCTGCTGACAAGGGGCTACTTTAAGAACGCCTTCTTCGTCCTCGCGTCCTTCTCGCTTCGTTCTAGCTGCATGGAGTACAGCACAGCGAAGGAGTGAAGACGGGCACTGCCCCAGCTTTTGCCCTGGCGTGCAACGGCTGTGTGCTGCTTTTCCAAGCAGCAAGAGCACTGAGAAGTGAAAGCGATTGTGAAGGAGCTCTTTGGCTGCTCGTGTGCTCTTCGCTGCACTGCGCCGCTCGCAAGCGGCTGCGTTCTTCGGCGTCTGCCGTCCGGAGAGAGCTGAACTGCAGCGGTCAGTTTCAGCTCTGCCCAACAGCGTGCTCTCAGTTCTGCGGACAAGCACGCCCTGTTGCCTTGGCTCCGAGTGCAAAGTCCCTAGCGAGCACTCACTCAGTGCAATGCACCCAGAAAGACGCTCTCGCTCGTCTTTCAAGCAGCGATTCCTAACAGCAGATGCAGCAGAGGCACAAACTGGATGACGAGAAGGGACAATGTAGAACACGTCTCTGTCCTGGCACATTGTCGTGTGCGATATGTCCCTCCGGGTCTTCGGTCCTTGCGAAGCTCTATGTACTGCGAGCGCTGCTACTTGCAGCTGAGAAGGACCGCGGAGCTAGCAGCGAATTCGGAGAGCGCTAAGCACGAAGTCAAGAAGCGAGACGTGTCCCTGCAACGCGGTGCTAAGAGCAGCTTCCTCGCGGCGGGGGCGAGCTCCGGCCACAAGACATTCTCGTCGTAGCAACGGATCTCCGTGAAGGGCGTAGGCGAAAAGCTTTCGTTTTCCATTCGAACTGCGAGAGAGGCAGACTGTTACACGGAGCTCTGAGAACAAAGGTGCACGCCCTAGGCGGGCTTGGGCAGAAGAAGCGTTCTCGAGCTCTTGGCTGCCCGCACACTGCTGGGTATGTGGCGCCCCTGCAGCGGCTTCTGGCCGCCGGCAAGTGAAAGCGGAGCAAGGCGTGGGCGAGGGCGGTGAACGAAGCGGCAAGAGCGCCGTGCTTGTGTGCACCACGTTAGAGGCTACTAGGAGAGGAAGGTGGTTGACTCTCGCTTGCCTTCCCAAGTGCCCTTAGCAGTCGGAAGGAGCAAGCTGAAGCACTGCTGCTTGTGCTGCTCCTTGGTTCCCTTGCAGCCCGCTCTGAAAGCATTGGCGGTCACTTCTAGGCGCCGAGTTGCACACACGCAGCACCACGCTAAGTGCCGCGGAGAAGGGAAATCCAGAGTGCAGCGAGGAGCTGGACGTGGCTTACGTGCAGTAAGGAAAAGGTGAACCTAAGCAGTGCCTCTTCAATCTGGCCGCCTCTGCTCTGGTAGCAACTTTTGCAAGTCGGCAAAGGGAGCCGCGAGTATGTAGAACGGAGGGCAGCGAGACGCCGTGTGTTATGCGCCCTTTCAGGGCTGCTGACAAGGGGCTACTTTAAGAACGCCTTCTTCGTCCTCGCGTCCTTCTCGCTTCGTTCTAGCTGCATGGAGTACAGCACAGCGAAGGAGTGAAGACGGGCACTGCCCCAGCTTTTGCCCTGGCGTGCAACGGCTGTGTGCTGCTTTTCCAAGCAGCAAGAGCACTGAGAAGTGAAAGCGATTGTGAAGGAGCTCTTTGGCTGCTCGTGTGCTCTTCGCTGCACTGCGCCGCTCGCAAGCGGCTGCGTTCTTCGGCGTCTGCCGTCCGGAGAGAGCTGAACTGCAGCGGTCAGTTTCAGCTCTGCCCAACAGCGTGCTCTCAGTTCTGCGGACAAGCACGCCCTGTTGCCTTGGCTCCGAGTGCAAAGTCCCTAGCGAGCACTCACTCAGTGCAATGCACCCAGAAAGACGCTCTCGCTCGTCTTTCACGGAGCGATTCCTAACAGCAGAAGCAGCAGAGGCACAAACTGGATGACGAGAAGGGACAATGTAGAACACGTCTCTGTCCTGGCACATTGTCGTGTGCGATATGTCCCTCCGGGTCTTCGGTCCTTGCGAAGCTCTATGTACTGCGAGCGCTGCTACTTGCAGCTGAGAAGGACCGCGGAGCTAGCAGCGAATTCGGAGAGCGCTAAGCACGAAGTCAAGAAGCGAGACGTGTCCCTGCAACGCGGTGCTAAGAGCAGCTTCCTCGCGGCGGGGCGAGCTCCGGCCACAAGACATTCTCGTCCTGGCAACGGATCTCTGTGAAGGGCGTAGGCGAAAAGCTTTCGTTTTCCATTCGAACTGCGAGAGAGGCAGACTGTTACACGGAGCTCTGAGAACAAAGGTGCACGCCCTAGGCTGGCTTGGGCAGAAGAAGCGTTCTCGAGCTCTTGGCTGCCCGCACACTGCTGGGTATGTGGCGCCCCTGCAGCGGCTTCTGGCCGCCGGCAAGTGAAAGCGGAGCAAGGCGTGGGCGAGGGCGAGGGCGGTGAACGAAGCGGCTATGTGCCGTGCTTGTGTGCACCACGTTAGAGGCTACTAGGAGAGGAAGGTGGTTGACTCTCGCTTGCCTTCCCAAGTGCCCTTAGCAGTCGGAAGGAGCAAGCTGAAGCACTGCTGCTTGTGCTGCTCCTTGGTTCCCTTGCAGCCCGCTCTGAAAGCATTGGCGGTCACTTCTAGGCGCCGAGTTGCACACACGCAGCACCGCGCTAAGTGCCGCGGAGAAGGGAAATCCAGAGTGCAGCGAAGAGCTGGACGTGGCTTACGTGCAGTAAGGAAAAGGTGAACCTAAGCAGTGCCTCTTCAATCTGGCCGCCTCTGCTCTGGTAGCAACTTTTGCAAGTCGGCAAAGGGAGCCGCGAGTATGTAGAACGGAGGGCGGCGAGACGCCGTGTGTTATGCGCCCTTTCAGGGCTGCTGACAAGGGGCTACTTTAAGAACGCCTTCTTCGTCCTCGCGTCCTTCTCGCTTCGCTCTAGCTGCATGGAGTACAGCACAGCGAAGGAGTGAAGACGGGCACTGCCCCAGCTTTTGCCCTGGCGTGCAACGGCTGTGTGCTGCTTTTCCAAGCAGCAAGAGCACTGAGAAGTGAAAGCGATTGTGAAGGAGCTCTTTGGCTGCTCGTGTGCTCTTCGCTGCACTGCGCCGCTCGCAAGCGGCTGCGTTCTTCGGCGTCTGCCGTCCGGAGAGAGCTGAACTGCAGCGGTCAGTTTCAGCTCTGCCCAACAGCGTGCTCTCAGTTCTGCGGACAAGCACGCCCTGTTGCCTTGGCTCCGAGTGCAAAGTCCCTAGCGAGCACTCACTCAGTGCAATGCACCCAGAAAGACGCTCTCGCTCGTCTTTCAAGCAGCGATTCCTAACAGCAGAAGCAGCAGAGGCACAAACTGGATGACGAGAAGGGACAATGTAGAACACGTCTCTGTCCTGGCACATTGTCGTGTGCGATATGTCCCTCCGGGTCTTCGGTCCTTGCGAAGCTCTATGTACTGCGAGCGCTGCTACTTGCAGCTGAGAAGGACCGCGGAGCTAGCAGCGAATTCGGAGAGCGCTAAGCACGAAGTCAAGAAGCGAGACGTGTCCCTGCAACGCGGTGCTAAGAGCAGCTTCCTCGCGGCGGGGGCGAGCTCCGGCCACAAGACATTCTCGTCGCAGCAACGGATCTCCGTGAAGGGCGTAGGCGAAAAGCTTTCGTTTTCCATTCGAACTGCGAGAGACGCAGACTGTTACACGGAGCTCTGAGAACAAAGGTGCACGCCCTAGGCGGGCTTGGGCAGAAGAAGCGTTCTCGAGCTCTTGGCTGCCCGCACACTGCTGGGTATGTGGCGCCCCTGCAGCGGCTTCTGGCCGCCGGCAAGTGAAAGCGGAGCAAGGCGTGGGCGAGGGCGGTGAACGAAGCGGCTATGTGCCGTGCTTGTGTGCACCACGTTAGAGGCTACTAGGAGAGGAAGGTGGTTGACTCTCGCTTGCCTTCCCAAGTGCCCTTAGCAGTCGGAAGGAGCAAGCTGAAGCACTGCTGCTTGTGCTGCTCCTTGGTTCCCTTGCAGCCCGCTCTGAAAGCATTGGCGGTCACTTCTAGGCGCCGAGTTGCACACACACAGCACCGCGTTAAGTGTCGCGGAGAAGGGAAATCCAGAGTGCAGCGAGGAGCTGGACGTGGCTTACGTGCAGTAAGGAAAAGGTGAACCTAAGCAGTGCCTCTTCAATCTGGCCGCCTCTGCTCTGGTAGCAACTTTTGCAAGTCGGCAAAGGGAGCCGCGAGTATGTAGAACGGAGGGCGGCGAGACGCCGTGTGTTATGCGCCCTTTCAGGGCTGCTGACAAGGGGCTACTTTAAGAACGCCTTCTTCGTCCTCGCGTCCTTCTCGCTTCGCTCTAGCTGCATGGAGTACAGCACAGCGAAGGAGTGAAGACGGGCACTGCCCCAGCTTTTGCCCTGGCGTGCAACGGCTGTGTGCTGCTTTTCCAAGCAGCAAGAGCACTGAGAAGTGAAAGCGATTGTGAAGGAGCTCTTTGGCTGCTCGTGTGCTCTTCGCTGCACTGCGCCGCTCGCAAGCGGCTGCGTTCTTCGGCGTCTGCCGTCCGGAGAGAGCTGAACTGCAGCGGTCAGTTTCAGCTCTGCCCAACAGCGTGCTCTCAGTTCTGCGGACAAGCACGCCCTGTTGCCTTGGCTCCGAGTGCAAAGTCCCTAGCGAGCACTCACTCAGTGCAATGCACCCAGAAAGACGCTCTCGCTCGTCTTTCAAGCAGCGATTCCTAACAGCAGAAGCAGCAGAGGCACAAACTGGATGACGAGAAGGGACAATGTAGAACACGTCTCTGTCCTGGCACATTGTCGTGTGCGATATGTCCCTCCGGGTCTTCGGTCCTTGCGAAGCTCTATGTACTGCGAGCGCTGCTACTTGCAGCTGAGAAGGACCGCGGAGCTAGCAGCGAATTCGGAGAGCGCTAAGCACGAAGTCAAGAAGCGAGACGTGTCCCTGCAACGCGGTGCTAAGAGCAGCTTCCTCGCGGCGGGGGCGAGCTCCGGCCACAAGACATTCTCGTCGTAACAACGGATCTCCGTGAAGGGCGTAGGCGAAAAGGTTTCGTTTTCCATTCGAACTGCGAGAGAGGCAGACTGTTACACGGAGCTCTGAGAACAAAGGTGCACGCCCTAGGCGGGCTTGGGCAGAAGAAGCGTTCTCGAGCTCTTGGCTGCCCGCACACTGCTGGGTATGTGGCGCCCCTGCAGCGGCTTCTGGCCGCCGGCAAGTGAAAGCGGAGCAAGGCGTGGGCGAGGGCGGTGAACGAAGCGGCAAGAGCGCCGTGCTTGTGTGCACCACGTTAGAGGCTACTAGGAGAGGAAGGTGGTTGACTCTCGCTTGCCTTCCCAAGTGCCCTTAGCAGTCGGAAGGAGCAAGCTGAAGCACTGCTGCTTGTGCTGCTCCTTGGTTCCCTTGCAGCCCGCTCTGAAAGCATTGGCGGTCACTTCTAGGCGCCGAGTTGCACACACGCAGCACCACGCTAAGTGCCGCGGAGAAGGGAAATCCAGAGTGCAGCGAGGAGCTGGACGTGGCTTACGTGCAGTAAGGAAAAGGTGAACCTAAGCAGTGCCTCTTCAATCTGGCCGCCTCTGCTCTGGTAGCAACTTTTGCAAGTCGGCAAAGGGAGCCGCGAGTATGTAGAACGGAGGGCAGCGAGACGCCGTGTGTTATGCGCCCTTTCAGGGCTGCTGACAAGGGGCTACTTTAAGAACGCCTTCTTCGTCCTCGCGTCCTTCTCGCTTCGTTCTAGCTGCATGGAGTACAGCACAGCGAAGGAGTGAAGACGGGCACTGCCCCAGCTTTTGCCCTGGCGTGCAACGGCTGTGTGCTGCTTTTCCAAGCAGCAAGAGCACTGAGAAGTGAAAGCGATTGTGAAGGAGCTCTTTGGCTGCTCGTGTGCTCTTCGCTGCACTGCGCCGCTCGCAAGCGGCTGCGTTCTTCGGCGTCTGCCGTCCGGAGAGAGCTGAACTGCAGCGGTCAGTTTCAGCTCTGCCCAACAGCGTGCTCTCAGTTCTGCGGACAAGCACGCCCTGTTGCCTTGGCTCCGAGTGCAAAGTCCCTAGCGAGCACTCACTCAGTGCAATGCACCCAGAAAGACGCTCTCGCTCGTCTTTCACGGAGCGATTCCTAACAGCAGAAGCAGCAGAGGCACAAACTGGATGACGAGAAGGGACAATGTAGAACACGTCTCTGTCCTGGCACATTGTCGTGTGCGATATGTCCCTCCGGGTCTTCGGTCCTTGCGAAGCTCTATGTACTGCGAGCGCTGCTACTTGCAGCTGAGAAGGACCGCGGAGCTAGCAGCGAATTCGGAGAGCGCTAAGCACGAAGTCAAGAAGCGAGACGTGTCCCTGCAACGCGGTGCTAAGAGCAGCTTCCTCGCGGCGGGGGCGAGCTCCGGCCACAAGACATTCTCGTCCTGGCAACGGATCTCTGTGAAGGGCGTAGGCGAAAAGCTTTCGTTTTCCATTCGAACTGCGAGAGAGGCAGACTGTTACACGGAGCTCTGAGAACAAAGGTGCACGCCCTAGGCTGGCTTGGGCAGAAGAAGCGTTCTCGAGCTCTTGGCTGCCCGCACACTGCTGGGTATGTGGCGCCCCTGCAGCGGCTTCTGGCCGCCGGCAAGTGAAAGCGGAGCAAGGCGTGGGCGAGGGCGAGGGCGGTGAACGAAGCGGCTATGTGCCGTGCTTGTGTGCACCACGTTAGAGGCTACTAGGAGAGGAAGGTGG
This sequence comes from Sturnus vulgaris, assembly GCF_052056855.1. Taxonomy (NCBI): domain Eukaryota; kingdom Metazoa; phylum Chordata; class Aves; order Passeriformes; family Sturnidae; genus Sturnus; species Sturnus vulgaris. Next base: position 164,069 of record NW_028275906.1, on the reverse strand, counting down.
TTGACTCTCGCTTGCCTTCCCAAGTGCCCTTAGCAGTCGGAAGGAGCAAGCTGAAGCACTGCTGCTTGTGCTGCTCCTTGGTTCCCTTGCAGCCCGCTCTGAAAGCATTGGCGGTCACTTCTAGGCGCCGAGTTGCACACACGCAGCACCGCGCTAAGTGCCGCGGAGAAGGGAAATCCAGAGTGCAGCGAAGAGCTGGACGTGGCTTACGTGCAGTAAGGAAAAGGTGAACCTAAGCAGTGCCTCTTCAATCTGGCCGCCTCTGCTCTGGTAGCAACTTTTGCAAGTCGGCAAAGGGAGCCGCGAGTATGTAGAACGGAGGGCGGCGAGACGCCGTGTGTTATGCGCCCTTTCAGGGCTGCTGACAAGGGGCTACTTTAAGAACGCCTTCTTCGTCCTCGCGTCCTTCTCGCTTCGCTCTAGCTGCATGGAGTACAGCACAGCGAAGGAGTGAAGACGGGCACTGCCCCAGCTTTTGCCCTGGCGTGCAACGGCTGTGTGCTGCTTTTCCAAGCAGCAAGAGCACTGAGAAGTGAAAGCGATTGTGAAGGAGCTCTTTGGCTGCTCGTGTGCTCTTCGCTGCACTGCGCCGCTCGCAAGCGGCTGCGTTCTTCGGCGTCTGCCGTCCGGAGAGAGCTGAACTGCAGCGGTCAGTTTCAGCTCTGCCCAACAGCGTGCTCTCAGTTCTGCGGACAAGCACGCCCTGTTGCCTTGGCTCCGAGTGCAAAGTCCCTAGCGAGCACTCACTCAGTGCAATGCACCCAGAAAGACGCTCTCGCTCGTCTTTCAAGCAGCGATTCCTAACAGCAGAAGCAGCAGAGGCACAAACTGGATGACGAGAAGGGACAATGTAGAACACGTCTCTGTCCTGGCACATTGTCGTGTGCGATATGTCCCTCCGGGTCTTCGGTCCTTGCGAAGCTCTATGTACTGCGAGCGCTGCTACTTGCAGCTGAGAAGGACCGCGGAGCTAGCAGCGAATTCGGAGAGCGCTAAGCACGAAGTCAAGAAGCGAGACGTGTCCCTGCAACGCGGTGCTAAGAGCAGCTTCCTCGCGGCGGGGGCGAGCTCCGGCCACAAGACATTCTCGTCGCAGCAACGGATCTCCGTGAAGGGCGTAGGCGAAAAGCTTTCGTTTTCCATTCGAACTGCGAGAGACGCAGACTGTTACACGGAGCTCTGAGAACAAAGGTGCACGCCCTAGGCGGGCTTGGGCAGAAGAAGCGTTCTCGAGCTCTTGGCTGCCCGCACACTGCTGGGTATGTGGCGCCCCTGCAGCGGCTTCTGGCCGCCGGCAAGTGAAAGCGGAGCAAGGCGTGGGCGAGGGCGGTGAACGAAGCGGCTATGTGCCGTGCTTGTGTGCACCACGTTAGAGGCTACTAGGAGAGGAAGGTGGTTGACTCTCGCTTGCCTTCCCAAGTGCCCTTAGCAGTCGGAAGGAGCAAGCTGAAGCACTGCTGCTTGTGCTGCTCCTTGGTTCCCTTGCAGCCCGCTCTGAAAGCATTGGCGGTCACTTCTAGGCGCCGAGTTGCACACACACAGCACCGCGTTAAGTGTCGCGGAGAAGGGAAATCCAGAGTGCAGCGAGGAGCTGGACGTGGCTTACGTGCAGTAAGGAAAAGGTGAACCTAAGCAGTGCCTCTTCAATCTGGCCGCCTCTGCTCTGGTAGCAACTTTTGCAAGTCGGCAAAGGGAGCCGCGAGTATGTAGAACGGAGGGCGGCGAGACGCCGTGTGTTATGCGCCCTTTCAGGGCTGCTGACAAGGGGCTACTTTAAGAACGCCTTCTTCGTCCTCGCGTCCTTCTCGCTTCGCTCTAGCTGCATGGAGTACAGCACAGCGAAGGAGTGAAGACGGGCACTGCCCCAGCTTTTGCCCTGGCGTGCAACGGCTGTGTGCTGCTTTTCCAAGCAGCAAGAGCACTGAGAAGTGAAAGCGATTGTGAAGGAGCTCTTTGGCTGCTCGTGTGCTCTTCGCTGCACTGCGCCGCTCGCAAGCGGCTGCGTTCTTCGGCGTCTGCCGTCCGGAGAGAGCTGAACTGCAGCGGTCAGTTTCAGCTCTGCCCAACAGCGTGCTCTCAGTTCTGCGGACAAGCACGCCCTGTTGCCTTGGCTCCGAGTGCAAAGTCCCTAGCGAGCACTCACTCAGTGCAATGCACCCAGAAAGACGCTCTCGCTCGTCTTTCAAGCAGCGATTCCTAACAGCAGAAGCAGCAGAGGCACAAACTGGATGACGAGAAGGGACAATGTAGAACACGTCTCTGTCCTGGCACATTGTCGTGTGCGATATGTCCCTCCGGGTCTTCGGTCCTTGCGAAGCTCTATGTACTGCGAGCGCTGCTACTTGCAGCTGAGAAGGACCGCGGAGCTAGCAGCGAATTCGGAGAGCGCTAAGCACGAAGTCAAGAAGCGAGACGTGTCCCTGCAACGCGGTGCTAAGAGCAGCTTCCTCGCGGCGGGGGCGAGCTCCGGCCACAAGACATTCTCGTCGCAGCAACGGATCTCCGTGAAGGGCGTAGGCGAAAAGCTTTCGTTTTCCATTCGAACTGCGAGAGACGCAGACTGTTACACGGAGCTCTGAGAACAAAGGTGCACGCCCTAGGCGGGCTTGGGCAGAAGAAGCGTTCTCGAGCTCTTGGCTGCCCGCACACTGCTGGGTATGTGGCGCCCCTGCAGCGGCTTCTGGCCGCCGGCAAGTGAAAGCGGAGCAAGGCGTGGGCGAGGGCGGTGAACGAAGCGGCAAGAGCGCCGTGCTTGTGTGCACCACGTTAGAGGCTACTAGGAGAGGAAGGTGGTTGACTCTCGCTTGCCTTCCCAAGTGCCCTTAGCAGTCGGAAGGAGCAAGCTGAAGCACTGCTGCTTGTGCTGCTCCTTGGTTCCCTTGCAGCCCGCTCTGAAAGCATTGGCGGTCACTTCTAGGCGCCGAGTTGCACACACACAGCACCGCGTTAAGTGTCGCGGAGAAGGGAAATCCAGAGTGCAGCGAGGAGCTGGACGTGGCTTACGTGCAGTAAGGAAAAGGTGAACCTAAGCAGTGCCTCTTCAATCTGGCCGCCTCTGCTCTGGTAGCAACTTTTGCAAGTCGGCAAAGGGAGCCGCGAGTATGTAGAACGGAGGGCGGCGAGACGCCGTGTGTTATGCGCCCTTTCAGGGCTGCTGACAAGGGGCTACTTTAAGAACGCCTTCTTCGTCCTCGCGTCCTTCTCGCTTCGCTCTAGCTGCATGGAGTACAGCACAGCGAAGGAGTGAAGACGGGCACTGCCCCAGCTTTTGCCCTGGCGTGCAACGGTGCTTTTCCAAGCAGCAAGAGCACTGAGAAGTGAAAGCGATTGTGAAGGAGCTCTTTGGCTGCTCGTGTGCTCTTCGCTGCACTGCGCCGCTCGCAAGCGGCTGCGTTCTTCGGCGTCTGCCGTCCGGAGAGAGCTGAACTGCAGCGGTCAGTTTCAGCTCTGCCCAACAGCGTGCTCTCAGTTCTGCGGACAAGCACGCCCTGTTGCCTTGGCTCCGAGTGCAAAGTCCCTAGCGAGCACTCACTCAGTGCAATGCACCCAGAAAGACGCTCTCGCTCGTCTTTCAAGCAGCGATTCCTAACAGCAGAAGCAGCAGAGGCACAAACTGGATGACGAGAAGGGACAATGTAGAACACGTCTCTGTCCTGGCACATTGTCGTGTGCGATATGTCCCTCCGGGTCTTCGGTCCTTGCGAAGCTCTATGTACTGCGAGCGCTGCTACTTGCAGCTGAGAAGGACCGCGGAGCTAGCAGCGAATTCGGAGAGCGCTAAGCACGAAGTCAAGAAGCGAGACGTGTCCCTGCAACGCGGTGCTAAGAGCAGCTTCCTCGCGGCGGGGGCGAGCTCCGGCCACAAGACATTCTCGTCGTAACAACGGATCTCCGTGAAGGGCGTAGGCGAAAAGCTTTCGTTTTCCATTCGAACTGCGAGAGAGGCAGACTGTTACACGGAGCTCTGAGAACAAAGGTGCACGCCCTAGGCGGGCTTGGGCAGAAGAAGCGTTCTCGAGCTCTTGGCTGCCCGCACACTGCTGGGTATGTGGCGCCCCTGCAGCGGCTCCTGGCCGCCGGCAAGTGAAAGCGGAGCAAGGCGTGTGCGAGGGCGAGGGCGGTGAACGAAGCTGCAAGAGCGCCGTGCTTGTGTGCACCACGTTAGAGGCTACTAGGAGAGGAAGGTGGTTGACTCTCGCTTGCCTTCCCAAGTGCCCTTAGCAGTCGGATGGAGTAAGCTGAAGCACTGCTGCTTGTGCTGCTCCTTGGTTCCCTTGCAGCCCGCTCTGAAAGCATTGGCGGTCACTTCTAGGCGCCGAGTTGCACACACGCAGCACCACGCTAAGTGCCGCGGAGAAGGGAAATCCAGAGTGCAGCGAGGAGCTGGACGTGGCTTACGTGCAGTAAGGAAAAGGTGAACCTAAGCAGTGCCTCTTCAATCTGGCCGCCTCTGCTCTGGTAGCAACTTTTGCAAGTCGGCAAAGGGAGCCGCGAGTATGTAGAACGGAGGGCAGCGAGACGCCGTGTGTTATGCGCCCTTTCAGGGCTTCTGACAAGGGGCTACTTTAAGAACGCCTTCTTCGTCCTCGCGTCCTTCTCGCTTCGCTCTAGCTGCATGGAGTACAGCACAGCGAAGGAGTGAAGACGGGCACTGCCCCAGCTTTTGCCCTGGCGTGCAACGGCTGTGTGCTGCTTTTCCAAGCAGCAAGAGCACTGAGAAGTGAAAGCGATTGTGAAGGAGCTCTTTGGCTGCTCGTGTGCTCTTCGCTGCACTGCGCCGCTCGCAAGCGGCTGCGTTCTTCGGCGTCTGCCGTCCGGAGAGAGCTGAACTGCAGCGGTCAGTTTCAGCTCTGCCCAACAGCGTGCTCTCAGTTCTGCGGACAAGCACGCCCTGTTGCCTTGGCTCCGAGTGCAAAGTCCCTAGCGAGCACTCACTCAGTGCAATGCACCCAGAAAGACGCTCTCGCTCGTCTTTCAAGCAGCGATTCCTAACAGCAGAAGCAGCAGAGGCACAAACTGGATGACGAGAAGGGACAATGTAGAACACGTCTCTGTCCTGGCACATTGTCGTGTGCGATATGTCCCTCCGGGTCTTCGGTCCTTGCGAAGCTCTATGTACTGCGAGCGCTGCTACTTGCAGCTGAGAAGGACCGCGGAGCTAGCAGCGAATTCGGAGAGCGCTAAGCACGAAGTCAAGAAGCGAGACGTGTCCCTGCAATGCGCTGCTAATAGCAGCTTCCTCCCGGCGGGGGCGAGCTCCGGCCACAAGACGTTCTCGTCCTGGCAACGGATCTCTGTGAAGGGCGTAGGCGAAAAGCTTTCGTTTTCCATTCGAACTGCGAGAGAGGCAGACTGTTGAACGGGGCTCTGAGAACAAAGGTGCACGCCCTAGGCGGGCTTGGGTTGAAGCAGCGTTCTCGAGCTCTTGGCTGCCGGCCCACTGCTGGCTATGTGGCGCCTCTGCAGCGGCTTCTGGCCGCCGGCAAGTGAAAGCGGCGCCAGGCGTGGGCGAGGGCGGTGAACGAAGCGGCAAAAGCGCCGTGCTTGTGTGCACCACGTTAGAGGCTACTAGGAGAGGAAGGTGGTTGACTCTCGCTTGCCTTCCCAAGTGCCCTTAGCAGTCGGAAGGAGCAAGCTGAAGCACTGCTGCTTGTGCTGCTCCTTGGTTCCCTTGCAGCCCGCTCTGAAAGCATTGGCGGTCACTTCTAGGCGCCGAGTTGCACACACACAGCACCACGCTAAGTACCGCGGAGAAGGGAAATCCAGAGTGCAGCGAGGAGCTGGACGTGGCTTACGTGCAGTAAGGAAAAGGTGAACCTAAGCACTGCCTCTTCAATCTGGCCGCCTCTGCTCTGGTAGCAACTTTTGCAAGTCGGCAAAGGGAGCCGCGAGTATGTAGAACGGAGGGCGGCGAGACGCCGTGTGTTATGCGCCCTTTCAGGGCTGCTGACAAGGGGCTACTTTAAGAACGCCTTCTTCGTCCTCGCGTCCTTCTCGCTTCGCTCTAGCTGCATGGAGTACAGCACAGCGAAGGAGTGAAGACGGGCACTGCCCCAGCTTTTGCCCTGGCGTGCAACGGCTGTGTGCTGCTTTTCCAAGCAGCAAGAGCACTGAGAAGTGAAAGCGATTGTGAAGGAGCTCTTTGGCTGCTCGTGTGCTCTTCGCTGCACTGCGCCGCTCGCAAGCGGCTGCGTTCTTCGGCGTCTGCCGTCCGGAGAGAGCTGAACTGCAGCGGTCAGTTTCAGCTCTGCCCAACAGCGTGCTCTCAGTTCTGCGGACAAGCACGCCCTGTTGCCTTGGCTCCGAGTGCAAAGTCCCTAGCGAGCACTCACTCAGTGCAATGCACCCAGAAAGACGCTCTCGCTCGTCTTTCAAGCAGCGATTCCTAACAGCAGAAGCAGCAGAGGCACAAACTGGATGACGAGAAGGGACAATGTAGAACACGTCTCTGTCCTGGCACATTGTCGTGTGCGATATGTCCCTCCGGGTCTTCGGTCCTTGCGAAGCTCTATGTACTGCGAGCGCTGCTACTTGCAGCTGAGAAGGACCGCGGAGCTAGCAGCGAATTCGGAGAGCGCTAAGCACGAAGTCAAGAAGCGAGACGTGTCCCTGCAACGCGGTGCTAAGAGCAGCTTCCTCGCGGCGGGGGCGAGCTCCGGCCACAAGACATTCTCGTCGCAGCAACGGATCTCCGTGAAGGGCGTAGGCGAAAAGCTTTCGTTTTCCATTCGAACTGCGAGAGACGCAGACTGTTACACGGAGCTCTGAGAACAAAGGTGCACGCCCTAGGCGGGCTTGGGCAGAAGAAGCGTTCTCGAGCTCTTGGCTGCCCGCACACTGCTGGGTATGTGGCGCCCCTGCAGCGGCTTCTGGCCGCCGGCAAGTGAAAGCGGAGCAAGGCGTGGGCGAGGGCGGTGAACGAAGCGGCTATGTGCCGTGCTTGTGTGCACCACGTTAGAGGCTACTAGGAGAGGAAGGTGGTTGACTCTCGCTTGCCTTCCCAAGTGCCCTTAGCAGTCGGAAGGAGCAAGCTGAAGCACTGCTGCTTGTGCTGCTCCTTGGTTCCCTTGCAGCCCGCTCTGAAAGCATTGGCGGTCACTTCTAGGCGCCGAGTTGCACACACACAGCACCGCGTTAAGTGTCGCGGAGAAGGGAAATCCAGAGTGCAGCGAGGAGCTGGACGTGGCTTACGTGCAGTAAGGAAAAGGTGAACCTAAGCAGTGCCTCTTCAATCTGGCCGCCTCTGCTCTGGTAGCAACTTTTGCAAGTCGGCAAAGGGAGCCGCGAGTATGTAGAACGGAGGGCGGCGAGACGCCGTGTGTTATGCGCCCTTTCAGGGCTGCTGACAAGGGGCTACTTTAAGAACGCCTTCTTCGTCCTCGCGTCCTTCTCGCTTCGCTCTAGCTGCATGGAGTACAGCACAGCGAAGGAGTGAAGACGGGCACTGCCCCAGCTTTTGCCCTGGCGTGCAACGGTGCTTTTCCAAGCAGCAAGAGCACTGAGAAGTGAAAGCGATTGTGAAGGAGCTCTTTGGCTGCTCGTGTGCTCTTCGCTGCACTGCGCCGCTCGCAAGCGGCTGCGTTCTTCGGCGTCTGCCGTCCGGAGAGAGCTGAACTGCAGCGGTCAGTTTCAGCTCTGCCCAACAGCGTGCTCTCAGTTCTGCGGACAAGCACGCCCTGTTGCCTTGGCTCCGAGTGCAAAGTCCCTAGCGAGCACTCACTCAGTGCAATGCACCCAGAAAGACGCTCTCGCTCGTCTTTCAAGCAGCGATTCCTAACAGCAGAAGCAGCAGAGGCACAAACTGGATGACGAGAAGGGACAATGTAGAACACGTCTCTGTCCTGGCACATTGTCGTGTGCGATATGTCCCTCCGGGTCTTCGGTCCTTGCGAAGCTCTATGTACTGCGAGCGCTGCTACTTGCAGCTGAGAAGGACCGCGGAGCTAGCAGCGAATTCGGAGAGCGCTAAGCACGAAGTCAAGAAGCGAGACGTGTCCCTGCAATGCGCTGCTAATAGCAGCTTCCTCCCGGCGGGGGCGAGCTCCGGCCACAAGACGTTCTCGTCCTGGCAACGGATCTCTGTGAAGGGCGTAGGCGAAAAGCTTTCGTTTTCCATTCGAACTGCGAGAGAGGCAGACTGTTGAACGGGGCTCTGAGAACAAAGGTGCACGCCCTAGGCGGGCTTGGGTTGAAGCAGCGTTCTCGAGCTCTTGGCTGCCGGCCCACTGCTGGCTATGTGGCGCCTCTGCAGCGGCTTCTGGCCGCCGGCAAGTGAAAGCGGCGCCAGGCGTGGGCGAGGGCGGTGAACGAAGCGGCAAAAGCGCCGTGCTTGTGTGCACCACGTTAGAGGCTACTAGGAGAGGAAGGTGGTTGACTCTCGCTTGCCTTCCCAAGTGCCCTTAGCAGTCGGAAGGAGCAAGCTGAAGCACTGCTGCTTGTGCTGCTCCTTGGTTCCCTTGCAGCCCGCTCTGAAAGCATTGGCGGTCACTTCTAGGCGCCGAGTTGCACACACACAGCACGACGCTAAGTGCCGCGGAGAAGGGAAATCCAGAGTGCAGCGAGGAGCTGGACGTGGCTTACGTGCAGTAAGGAAAAGGTGAACCTAAGCAGTGCCTCTTCAATCTGGCCGCCTCTGCTCTGGTAGCAACTTTTGCAAGTCGGCAAAGGGAGCCGCGAGTATGTAGAACGGAGGGCGGCGAGACGCCGTGTGTTATGCGCCCTTTCAGGGCTGCTGACAAGGGGCTACTTTAAGAAGGCCTTCTTCGTCCTCGCGTCCTTCTCGCTTCGCTCTAGCTGCATGGAGTACAGCACAGCGAAGGAGTGAAGACGGGCACTGCCCCAGCTTTTGCCCTGGCGTGCAACGGCTGTGTGCTGCTTTTCCAAGCAGCAAGAGCACTGAGAAGTGAAAGCGATTGTGAAGGAGCTCTTTGGCTGCTCGTGTGCTCTTCGCTGCACTGCGCCGCTCGCAAGCGGCTGCGTTCTTCGGCGTCTGCCGTCCGGAGAGAGCTGAACTGCAGCGGTCAGTTTCAGCTCTGCCCAACAGCGTGCTCTCAGTTCTGCGGACAAGCACGCCCTGTTGCCTTGGCTCCGAGTGCAAAGTCCCTAGCGAGCACTCACTCAGTGCAATGCACCCAGAAAGACGCTCTCGCTCGTCTTTCAAGGAGCGATTCCTAACAGCACAAGCAGCAGAGGCACAAACTGGATGACGAGAAGGGACAATGTAGAACACGTCTCTGTCCTGGCACATTGTCGTGTGCGATATGTCCCTCCGGGTCTTCGGTCCTTGCGAAGCTCTATGTACTGCGAGCGCTGCTACTTGCAGCTGAGAAGGACCGCGGAGCTAGCAGCGAATTCGGAGAGCGCTAAGCACGAAGTCAAGAAGCGAGACGTGTCCCTGCAACGCGGTGCTAAGAGCAGCTTCCTCGCGGCGGGGGCGAGCTCCGGCCACAAGACATTCTCGTCGCAGCAACGGATCTCCGTGAAGGGCGTAGGCGAAAAGCTTTCGTTTTCCATTCGAACTGCGAGAGACGCAGACTGTTACACGGAGCTCTGAGAACAAAGGTGCACGCCCTAGGCGGGCTTGGGCAGAAGAAGCGTTCTCGAGCTCTTGGCTGCCCGCACACTGCTGGGTATGTGGCGCCCCTGCAGCGGCTTCTGGCCGCCGGCAAGTGAAAGCGGAGCAAGGCGTGGGCGAGGGCGGTGAACGAAGCGGCTATGTGCCGTGCTTGTGTGCACCACGTTAGAGGCTACTAGGAGAGGAAGGTGGTTGACTCTCGCTTGCCTTCCCAAGTGCCCTTAGCAGTCGGAAGGAGCAAGCTGAAGCACTGCTGCTTGTGCTGCTCCTTGGTTCCCTTGCAGCCCGCTCTGAAAGCATTGGCGGTCACTTCTAGGCGCCGAGTTGCACACACACAGCACCACGCTAAGTGCCGCGGAGAAGGGAAATCCAGAGTGCAGCGAGGAGCTGGACGTGGCTTACGTGCAGTAAGGAAAAGGTGAACCTAAGCACTGCCTCTTCAATCTGGCCGCCTCTGCTCTGGTAGCAACTTTTGCAAGTCGGCAAAGGGAGCCGCGAGTATGTAGAACGGAGGGCGGCGAGACGCCGTGTGTTATGCGCCCTTTCAGGGCTGCTGACAAGGGGCTACTTTAAGAAGGCCTTCTTCGTCCTCGCGTCCTTCTCGCTTCGCTCTAGCTGCATGGAGTACAGCACAGCGAAGGAGTGAAGACGGGCACTGCCCCAGCTTTTGCCCTGGCGTGCAACGGCTGTGTGCTGCTTTTCCAAGCAGCAAGAGCACTGAGAAGTGAAAGCGATTGTGAAGGAGCTCTTTGGCTGCTCGTGTGCTCTTCGCTGCACTGCGCCGCTCGCAAGCGGCTGCGTTCTTCGGCGTCTGCCGTCCGGAGAGAGCTGAACTGCAGCGGTCAGTTTCAGCTCTGCCCAACAGCGTGCTCTCAGTTCTGCGGACAAGCACGCCCTGTTGCCTTGGCTCCGAGTGCAAAGTCCCTAGCGAGCACTCACTCAGTGCAATGCACCCAGAAAGACGCTCTCGCTCGTCTTTCAAGGAGCGATTCCTAACAGCAGAAGCAGCAGAGGCACAAACTGGATGACGAGAAGGGACAATGTAGAACACGTCTCTGTCCTGGCACATTGTCGTGTGCGATATGTCCCTCCGGGTCTTCGGTCCTTGCGAAGCTCTATGTACTGCGAGCGCTGCTACTTGCAGCTGAGAAGGACCGCGGAGCTAGCAGCGAATTCGGAGAGCGCTAAGCACGAAGTCAAGAAGCGAGACGTGTCCCTGCAACGCGGTGCTAAGAGCAGCTTCCTCGCGGCGGGGGCGAGCTCCGGCCACAAGACATTCTCGTCGCAGCAACGGATCTCCGTGAAGGGCGTAGGCGAAAAGCTTTCGTTTTCCATTCGAACTGCGAGAGACGCAGACTGTTACACGGAGCTCTGAGAACAAAGGTGCACGCCCTAGGCGGGCTTGGGCAGAAGAAGCGTTCTCGAGCTCTTGGCTGCCCGCACACTGCTGGGTATGTGGCGCCCCTGCAGCGGCTTCTGGCCGCCGGCAAGTGAAAGCGGAGCAAGGCGTGGGCGAGGGCGGTGAACGAAGCGGCTATGTGCCGTGCTTGTGTGCACCACGTTAGAGGCTACTAGGAGAGGAAGGTGGTTGACTCTCGCTTGCCTTCCCAAGTGCCCTTAGCAGTCGGAAGGAGCAAGCTGAAGCACTGCTGCTTGTGCTGCTCCTTGGTTCCCTTGCAGCCCGCTCTGAAAGCATTGGCGGTCACTTCTAGGCGCCGAGTTGCACACACACAGCACCGCGTTAAGTGTCGCGGAGAAGGGAAATCCAGAGTGCAGCGAGGAGCTGGACGTGGCTTACGTGCAGTAAGGAAAAGGTGAACCTAAGCAGTGCCTCTTCAATCTGGCCGCCTCTGCTCTGGTAGCAACTTTTGCAAGTCGGCAAAGGGAGCCGCGAGTATGTAGAACGGAGGGCGGCGAGACGCCGTGTGTTATGCGCCCTTTCAGGGCTGCTGACAAGGGGCTACTTTAAGAACGCCTTCTTCGTCCTCGCGTCCTTCTCGCTTCGCTCTAGCTGCATGGAGTACAGCACAGCGAAGGAGTGAAGACGGGCACTGCCCCAGCTTTTGCCCTGGCGTGCAACGGCTGTGTGCTGCTTTTCCAAGCAGCAAGAGCACTGAGAAGTGAAAGCGATTGTGAAGGAGCTCTTTGGCTGCTCGTGTGCTCTTCGCTGCACTGCGCCGCTCGCAAGCGGCTGCGTTCTTCGGCGTCTGCCGTCCGGAGAGAGCTGAACTGCAGCGGTCAGTTTCAGCTCTGCCCAACAGCGTGCTCTCAGTTCTGCGGACAAGCACGCCCTGTTGCCTTGGCTCCGAGTGCAAAGTCCCTAGCGAGCACTCACTCAGTGCAATGCACCCAGAAAGACGCTCTCGCTCGTCTTTCAAGCAGCGATTCCTAACAGCAGAAGCAGCAGAGGCACAAACTGGATGACGAGAAGGGACAATGTAGAACACGTCTCTGTCCTGGCACATTGTCGTGTGCGATATGTCCCTCCGGGTCTTCGGTCCTTGCGAAGCTCTATGTACTGCGAGCGCTGCTACTTGCAGCTGAGAAGGACCGCGGAGCTAGCAGCGAATTCGGAGAGCGCTAAGCACGAAGTCAAGAAGCGAGACGTGTCCCTGCAACGCGGTGCTAAGAGCAGCTTCCTCGCGGCGGGGGCGAGCTCCGGCCACAAGACATTCTCGTCGCAGCAACGGATCTCCGTGAAGGGCGTAGGCGAAAAGCTTTCGTTTTCCATTCGAACTGCGAGAGAGGCAGACTGTTGAACGGGGCTCTGAGAACAAAGGTGCACGCCCTAGGCGGGCTTGGGTTGAAGCAGCGTTCTCGAGCTCTTGGCTGCCGGCCCACTGCTGGCTATGTGGCGCCTCTGCAGCGGCTTCTGGCCGCCGGCAAGTGAAAGCGGCGCCAGGCGTGGGCGAGGGCGGTGAACGAAGCGGCAAAAGCGCCGTGCTTGTGTGCACCACGTTAGAGGCTACTAGGAGAGGAAGGTGGTTGACTCTCGCTTGCCTTCCCAAGTGCCCTTAGCAGTCGGAAGGAGCAAGCTGAAGCACTGCTGCTTGTGCTGCTCCTTGGTTCCCTTGCAGCCCGCTCTGAAAGCATTGGCGGTCACTTCTAGGCGCCGAGTTGCACACACACAGCACGACGCTAAGTGCCGCGGAGAAGGGAAATCCAGAGTGCAGCGAGGAGCTGGACGTGGCTTACGTGCAGTAAGGAAAAGGTGAACCTAAGCACTGCCTCTTCAATCTGGCCGCCTCTGCTCTGGTAGCAACTTTTGCAAGTCGGCAAAGGGAGCCGCGAGTATGTAGAACGGAGGGCGGCGAGACGCCGTGTGTTATGCGCCCTTTCAGGGCTGCTGACAAGGGGCTACTTTAAGAACGCCTTCTTCGTCCTCGCGTCCTTCTCGCTTCGCTCTAGCTGCATGGAGTACAGCACAGCGAAGGAGTGAAGACGGGCACTGCCCCAGCTTTTGCCCTGGCGTGCAACGGCTGTGTGCTGCTTTTCCAAGCAGCAAGAGCACTGAGAAGTGAAAGCGATTGTGAAGGAGCTCTTTGGCTGCTCGTGTGCTCTTCGCTGCACTGCGCCGCTCGCAAGCGGCTGCGTTCTTCGGCGTCTGCCGTCCGGAGAGAGCTGAACTGCAGCGGTCAGTTTCAGCTCTGCCCAACAGCGTGCTCTCAGTTCTGCGGACAAGCACGCCCTGTTGCCTTGGCTCCGAGTGCAAAGTCCCTAGCGAGCACTCACTCAGTGCAATGCACCCAGAAAGACGCTCTCGCTCGTCTTTCAAGCAGCGATTCCTAACAGCAGAAGCAGCAGAGGCACAAACTGGATGACGAGAAGGGACAATGTAGAACACGTCTCTGTCCTGGCACATTGTCGTGTGCGATATGTCCCTCCGGGTCTTCGGTCCTTGCGAAGCTCTATGTACTGCGAGCGCTGCTACTTGCAGCTGAGAAGGACCGCGGAGCTAGCAGCGAATTCGGAGAGCGCTAAGCACGAAGTCAAGAAGCGAGACGTGTCCCTGCAACGCGGTGCTAAGAGCAGCTTCCTCGCGGCGGGGGCGAGCTCCGGCCACAAGACATTCTCGTCGCAGCAACGGATCTCCGTGAAGGGCGTAGGCGAAAAGCTTTCGTTTTCCATTCGAACTGCGAGAGACGCAGACTGTTACACGGAGCTCTGAGAACAAAGGTGCACGCCCTAGGCGGGCTTGGGCAGAAGAAGCGTTCTCGAGCTCTTGGCTGCCCGCACACTGCTGGGTATGTGGCGCCCCTGCAGCGGCTTCTGGCCGCCGGCAAGTGAAAGCGGAGCAAGGCGTGGGCGAGGGCGGTGAACGAAGCGGCTATGTGCCGTGCTTGTGTGCACCACGTTAGAGGCTACTAGGAGAGGAAGGTGGTTGACTCTCGCTTGCCTTCCCAAGTGCCCTTAGCAGTCGGAAGGAGCAAGCTGAAGCACTGCTGCTTGTGCTGCTCCTTGGTTCCCTTGCAGCCCGCTCTGAAAGCATTGGCGGTCACTTCTAGGCGCCGAGTTGCACACACACAGCACCGCGTTAAGTGTCGCGGAGAAGGGAAATCCAGAGTGCAGCGAGGAGCTGGACGTGGCTTACGTGCAGTAAGGAAAAGGTGAACCTAAGCAGTGCCTCTTCAATCTGGCCGCCTCTGCTCTGGTAGCAACTTTTGCAAGTCGGCAAAGGGAGCCGCGAGTATGTAGAACGGAGGGCGGCGAGACGCCGTGTGTTATGCGCCCTTTCAGGGCTGCTGACAAGGGGCTACTTTAAGAACGCCTTCTTCGTCCTCGCGTCCTTCTCGCTTCGCTCTAGCTGCATGGAGTACAGCACAGCGAAGGAGTGAAGACGGGCACTGCCCCAGCTTTTGCCCTGGCGTGCAACGGTGCTTTTCCAAGCAGCAAGAGCACTGAGAAGTGAAAGCGATTGTGAAGGAGCTCTTTGGCTGCTCGTGTGCTCTTCGCTGCACTGCGCCGCTCGCAAGCGGCTGCGTTCTTCGGCGTCTGCCGTCCGGAGAGAGCTGAACTGCAGCGGTCAGTTTCAGCTCTGCCCAACAGCGTGCTCTCAGTTCTGCGGACAAGCACGCCCTGTTGCCTTGGCTCCGAGTGCAAAGTCCCTAGCGAGCACTCACTCAGTGCAATGCACCCAGAAAGACGCTCTCGCTCGTCTTTCAAGCAGCGATTCCTAACAGCAGAAGCAGCAGAGGCACAAACTGGATGACGAGAAGGGACAATGTAGAACACGTCTCTGTCCTGGCACATTGTCGTGTGCGATATGTCCCTCCGGGTCTTCGGTCCTTGCGAAGCTCTATGTACTGCGAGCGCTGCTACTTGCAGCTGAGAAGGACCGCGGAGCTAGCAGCGAATTCGGAGAGCGCTAAGCACGAAGTCAAGAAGCGAGACGTGTCCCTGCAACGCGGTGCTAAGAGCAGCTTCCTCGCGGCGGGGGCGAGCCCCGGCCACAAGACATTCTCGTCGCAGCAACGGATCTCCGTGAAGGGCGTAGGCGAAAAGCTTTCGTTTTCCATTCGAACTGCGAGAGACGCAGACTGTTACACGGAGCTCTGAGAACAAAGGTGCACGCCCTAGGCGGGCTTGGGTTGAAGCAGCGTTCTCGAGCTCTTGGCTGCCGGCCCACTGCTGGCTATGTGGCGCCTCTGCAGCGGCTTCTGGCCGCCGGCAAGTGAAAGCGGCGCCAGGCGTGGGCGAGGGCGGTGAACGAAGCGGCAAAAGCGCCGTGCTTGTGTGCACCACGTTAGAGGCTACTAGGAGAGGAAGGTGGTTGACTCTCGCTTGCCTTCCCAAGTGCCCTTAGCAGTCGGAAGGAGCAAGCTGAAGCACTGCTGCTTGTGCTGCTCCTTGGTTCCCTTGCAGCCCGCTCTGAAAGCATTGGCGGTCACTTCTAGGCGCCGAGTTGCACACACACAGCACCACGCTAAGTGCCGCGGAGAAGGGAAATCCAGAGTGCAGCGAGGAGCTGGACGTGGCTTACGTGCAGTAAGGAAAAGGTGAACCTAAGCAGTGCCTCTTCAATCTGGCCGCCTCTGCTCTGGTAGCAACTTTTGCAAGTCGGCAAAGGGAGCCGCGAGTATGTAGAACGGAGGGCGGCGAGACGCCGTGTGTTATGCGCCCTTTCAGGGCTGCTGACAAGGGGCTACTTTAAGAAGGCCTTCTTCGTCCTCGCGTCCTTCTCGCTTCGCTCTAGCTGCATGGAGTACAGCACAGCGAAGGAGTGAAGACGGGCACTGCCCCAGCTTTTGCCCTGGCGTGCAACGGCTGTGTGCTGCTTTTCCAAGCAGCAAGAGCACTGAGAAGTGAAAGCGATTGTGAAGGAGCTCTTTGGCTGCTCGTGTGCTCTTCGCTGCACTGCGCCGCTCGCAAGCGGCTGCGTTCTTCGGCGTCTGCCGTCCGGAGAGAGCTGAACTGCAGCGGTCAGTTTCAGCTCTGCCCAACAGCGTGCTCTCAGTTCTGCGGACAAGCACGCCCTGTTGCCTTGGCTCCGAGTGCAAAGTCCCTAGCGAGCACTCACTCAGTGCAATGCACCCAGAAAGACGCTCTCGCTCGTCTTTCAAGCAGCGATTCCTAACAGCACAAGCAGCAGAGGCACAAACTGGATGACGAGAAGGGACAATGTAGAACACGTCTCTGTCCTGGCACATTGTCGTGTGCGATATGTCCCTCCGGGTCTTCGGTCCTTGCGAAGCTCTATGTACTGCGAGCGCTGCTACTTGCAGCTGAGAAGGACCGCGGAGCTAGCAGCGAATTCGGAGAGCGCTAAGCACGAAGTCAAGAAGCGAGACGTGTCCCTGCAACGCGGTGCTAAGAGCAGCTTCCTCGCGGCGGGGGCGAGCTCCGGCCACAAGACATTCTCGTCGCAGCAACGGATCTCCGTGAAGGGCGTAGGCGAAAAGCTTTCGTTTTCCATTCGAACTGCGAGAGACGCAGACTGTTACACGGAGCTCTGAGAACAAAGGTGCACGCCCTAGGCGGGCTTGGGCAGAAGAAGCGTTCTCGAGCTCTTGGCTGCCCGCACACTGCTGGGTATGTGGCGCCCCTGCAGCGGCTTCTGGCCGCCGGCAAGTGAAAGCGGAGCAAGGCGTGGGCGAGGGCGGTGAACGAAGCGGCTATGTGCCGTGCTTGTGTGCACCACGTTAGAGGCTACTAGGAGAGGAAGGTGGTTGACTCTCGCTTGCCTTCCCAAGTGCCCTTAGCAGTCGGAAGGAGCAAGCTGAAGCACTGCTGCTTGTGCTGCTCCTTGGTTCCCTTGCAGCCCGCTCTGAAAGCATTGGCGGTCACTTCTAGGCGCCGAGTTGCACACACACAGCACCACGTTAAGTGTCGCGGAGAAGGGAAATCCAGAGTGCAGCGAGGAGCTGGACGTGGCTTACGTGCAGTAAGGAAAAGGTGAACCTAAGCAGTGCCTCTTCAATCTGGCCGCCTCTGCTCTGGTAGCAACTTTTGCAAGTCGGCAAAGGGAGCCGCGAGTATGTAGAACGGAGGGCGGCGAGACGCCGTGTGTTATGCGCCCTTTCAGGGCTGCTGACAAGGGGCTACTTTAAGAAGGCCTTCTTCGTCCTCGCGTCCTTCTCGCTTCGCTCTAGCTGCATGGAGTACAGCACAGCGAAGGAGTGAAGACGGGCACTGCCCCAGCTTTTGCCCTGGCGTGCAACGGCTGTGTGCTGCTTTTCCAAGCAGCAAGAGCACTGAGAAGTGAAAGCGATTGTGAAGGAGCTCTTTGGCTGCTCGTGTGCTCTTCGCTGCACTGCGCCGCTCGCAAGCGGCTGCGTTCTTCGGCGTCTGCCGTCCGGAGAGAGCTGAACTGCAGCGGTCAGTTTCAGCTCTGCCCAACAGCGTGCTCTCAGTTCTGCGGACAAGCACGCCCTGTTGCCTTGGCTCCGAGTGCAAAGTCCCTAGCGAGCACTCACTCAGTGCAATGCACCCAGAAAGACGCTCTCGCTCGTCTTTCAAGGAGCGATTCCTAACAGCAGAAGCAGCAGAGGCACAAACTGGATGACGAGAAGGGACAATGTAGAACACGTCTCTGTCCTGGCACATTGTCGTGTGCGATATGTCCCTCCGGGTCTTCGGTCCTTGCGAAGCTCTATGTACTGCGAGCGCTGCTACTTGCAGCTGAGAAGGACCGCGGAGCTAGCAGCGAATTCGGAGAGCGCTAAGCACGAAGTCAAGAAGCGAGACGTGTCCCTGCAACGCGGTGCTAAGAGCAGCTTCCTCGCGGCGGGGGCGAGCTCCGGCCACAAGACATTCTCGTCGCAGCAACGGATCTCCGTGAAGGGCGTAGGCGAAAAGCTTTCGTTTTCCATTCGAACTGCGAGAGACGCAGACTGTTACACGGAGCTCTGAGAACAAAGGTGCACGCCCTAGGCGGGCTTGGGCAGAAGAAGCGTTCTCGAGCTCTTGGCTGCCCGCACACTGCTGGGTATGTGGCGCCCCTGCAGCGGCTTCTGGCCGCCGGCAAGTGAAAGCGGAGCAAGGCGTGGGCGAGGGCGGTGAACGAAGCGGCTATGTGCCGTGCTTGTGTGCACCACGTTAGAGGCTACTAGGAGAGGAAGGTGGTTGACTCTCGCTTGCCTTCCCAAGTGCCCTTAGCAGTCGGAAGGAGCAAGCTGAAGCACTGCTGCTTGTGCTGCTCCTTGGTTCCCTTGCAGCCCGCTCTGAAAGCATTGGCGGTCACTTCTAGGCGCCGAGTTGCACACACACAGCACCACGTTAAGTGTCGCGGAGAAGGGAAATCCAGAGTGCAGCGAGGAGCTGGACGTGGCTTACGTGCAGTAAGGAAAAGGTGAACCTAAGCACTGCCTCTTCAATCTGGCCGCCTCTGCTCTGGTAGCAACTTTTGCAAGTCGGCAAAGGGAGCCGCGAGTATGTAGAACGGAGGGCGGCGAGACGCCGTGTGTTATGCGCCCTTTCAGGGCTGCTGACAAGGGGCTACTTTAAGAAGGCCTTCTTCGTCCTCGCGTCCTTCTCGCTTCGCTCTAGCTGCATGGAGTACAGCACAGCGAAGGAGTGAAGACGGGCACTGCCCCAGCTTTTGCCCTGGCGTGCAACGGCTGTGTGCTGCTTTTCCAAGCAGCAAGAGCACTGAGAAGTGAAAGCGATTGTGAAGGAGCTCTTTGGCTGCTCGTGTGCTCTTCGCTGCACTGCGCCGCTCGCAAGCGGCTTCGTTCTTCGGCGTCTGCCGTCCGGAGAGAGCTGAACTGCAGCGGTCAGTTTCAGCTCTGCCCAACAGCGTGCTCTCAGTTCTGCGGACAAGCACGCCCTGTTGCCTTGGCTCCGAGTGCAAAGTCCCTAGCGAGCACTCACTCAGTGCAATGCACCCAGAAAGACGCTCTCGCTCGTCTTTCAAGGAGCGATTCCTAACAGCAGAAGCAGCAGAGGCACAAACTGGATGACGAGAAGGGACAATGTAGAACACGTCTCTGTCCTGGCACATTGTCGTGTGCGATATGTCCCTCCGGGTCTTCGGTCCTTGCGAAGCTCTATGTACTGCGAGCGCTGCTACTTGCAGCTGAGAAGGACCGCGGAGCTAGCAGCGATTTCGGAGAGCGCTAAGCACGAAGTCAAGAAGCGAGACGTGTCCCTGCAATGCGCTGCTAATAGCAGCTTCCTCCCGGCGGGGGCGAGCTCCGGCCACAAGACGTTCTCGTCCTGGCAACGGATCTCTGTGAAGGGCGTAGGCGAAAAGCTTTCGTTTTCCATTCGAACTGCGAGAGAGGCAGACTGTTGAACGGGGCTCTGAGAACAAAGGTGCACGCCCTAGGCGGGCTTGGGTTGAAGCAGCGTTCTCGAGC
The DNA here is from genome assembly GCF_052056855.1 of Sturnus vulgaris. NCBI lineage: Eukaryota > Metazoa > Chordata > Aves > Passeriformes > Sturnidae > Sturnus > Sturnus vulgaris. The sequence continues at coordinate 144,698 of NW_028275906.1, read as the reverse complement.
TCTTGGCTGCCGGCCCACTGCTGGCTATGTGGCGCCTCTGCAGCGGCTTCTGGCCGCCGGCAAGTGAAAGCGGCGCCAGGCGTGGGCGAGGGCGGTGAACGAAGCGGCAAAAGCGCCGTGCTTGTGTGCACCACGTTAGAGGCTACTAGGAGAGGAAGGTGGTTGACTCTCGCTTGCCTTCCCAAGTGCCCTTAGCAGTCGGAAGGAGCAAGCTGAAGCACTGCTGCTTGTGCTGCTCCTTGGTTCCCTTGCAGCCCGCTCTGAAAGCATTGGCGGTCACTTCTAGGCGCCGAGTTGCACACACACAGCACCGCGTTAAGTGTCGCGGAGAAGGGAAATCCAGAGTGCAGCGAGGAGCTGGACGTGGCTTACGTGCAGTAAGGAAAAGGTGAACCTAAGCACTGCCTCTTCAATCTGGCCGCCTCTGCTCTGGTAGCAACTTTTGCAAGTCGGCAAAGGGAGCCGCGAGTATGTAGAACGGAGGGCGGCGAGACGCCGTGTGTTATGCGCCCTTTCAGGGCTGCTGACAAGGGGCTACTTTAAGAAGGCCTTCTTCGTCCTCGCGTCCTTCTCGCTTCGCTCTAGCTGCATGGAGTACAGCACAGCGAAGGAGTGAAGACGGGCACTGCCCCAGCTTTTGCCCTGGCGTGCAACGGCTGTGTGCTGCTTTTCCAAGCAGCAAGAGCACTGAGAAGTGAAAGCGATTGTGAAGGAGCTCTTTGGCTGCTCGTGTGCTCTTCGCTGCACTGCGCCGCTCGCAAGCGGCTGCGTTCTTCGGCGTCTGCCGTCCGGAGAGAGCTGAACTGCAGCGGTCAGTTTCAGCTCTGCCCAACAGCGTGCTCTCAGTTCTGCGGACAAGCACGCCCTGTTGCCTTGGCTCCGAGTGCAAAGTCCCTAGCGAGCACTCACTCAGTGCAATGCACCCAGAAAGACGCTCTCGCTCGTCTTTCAAGCAGCGATTCCTAACAGCAGAAGCAGCAGAGGCACAAACTGGATGACGAGAAGGGACAATGTAGAACACGTCTCTGTCCTGGCACATTGTCGTGTGCGATATGTCCCTCCGGGTCTTCGGTCCTTGCGAAGCTCTATGTACTGCGAGCGCTGCTACTTGCAGCTGAGAAGGACCGCGGAGCTAGCAGCGAATTCGGAGAGCGCTAAGCACGAAGTCAAGAAGCGAGACGTGTCCCTGCAACGCGGTGCTAAGAGCAGCTTCCTCGCGCCGGGGGCGAGCTCCGGCCACAAGACATTCTCGTCGCAGCAACGGATCTCCGTGAAGGGCGTAGGCGAAAAGCTTTCGTTTTCCATTCGAACTGCGAGAGACGCAGACTGTTACACGGAGCTCTGAGAACAAAGGTGCACGCCCTAGGCGGGCTTGGGCAGAAGAAGCGTTCTCGAGCTCTTGGCTGCCCGCACACTGCTGGGTATGTGGCGCCCCTGCGGCGGCTTCTGGCCGCCGGCAAGTGAAAGCGGAGCAAGGCGTGGGCGAGGGCGGTGAACGAAGCGGCTATGTGCCGTGCTTGTGTGCACCACGTTAGAGGCTACTAGGAGAGGAAGGTGGTTGACTCTCGCTTGCCTTCCCAAGTGCCCTTAGCAGTCGGAAGGAGCAAGCTGAAGCACTGCTGCTTGTGCTGCTCCTTGGTTCCCTTGCAGCCCGCTCTGAAAGCATTGGCGGTCACTTCTAGGCGCCGAGTTGCACACACACAGCACCGCGTTAAGTGTCGCGGAGAAGGGAAATCCAGAGTGCAGCGAGGAGCTGGACGTGGCTTACGTGCAGTAAGGAAAAGGTGAACCTAAGCACTGCCTCTTCAATCTGGCCGCCTCTGCTCTGGTAGCAACTTTTGCAAGTCGGCAAAGGGAGCCGCGAGTATGTAGAACGGAGGGCGGCGAGACGCCGTGTGTTATGCGCCCTTTCAGGGCTGCTGACAAGGGGCTACTTTAAGAACGCCTTCTTCGTCCTCGCGTCCTTCTCGCTTCGCTCTAGCTGCATGGAGTACAGCACAGCGAAGGAGTGAAGACGGGCACTGCCCCAGCTTTTGCCCTGGCGTGCAACGGCTGTGTGCTGCTTTTCCAAGCAGCAAGAGCACTGAGAAGTGAAAGCGATTGTGAAGGAGCTCTTTGGCTGCTCGTGTGCTCTTCGCTGCACTGCGCCGCTCGCAAGCGGCTTCGTTCTTCGGCGTCTGCCGTCCGGAGAGAGCTGAACTGCAGCGGTCAGTTTCAGCTCTGCCCAACAGCGTGCTCTCAGTTCTGCGGACAAGCACGCCCTGTTGCCTTGGCTCCGAGTGCAAAGTCCCTAGCGAGCACTCACTCAGTGCAATGCACCCAGAAAGACGCTCTCGCTCGTCTTTCAAGGAGCGATTCCTAACAGAAGAAGCAGCAGAGGCACAAACTGGATGACGAGAAGGGACAATGTAGAACACGTCTCTGTCCTGGCACATTGTCATGTGCGATATGTCCCTCCGGGTCTTCGGTCCTTGCGAAGCTCTATGTACTGCGAGCGCAGCTACTTGCAGCTGAGAAGGACCGCGGAGCTAGCAGCGAATTCGGAGAGCGCTAAGCACGAAGTCAAGAAGCGAGACGTGTCCCTGCAACGCGGTGCTAAGAGCAGCTTCCTCGCGGCGGGGGCGAGCCCCGGCCACAAGACATTCTCGTCCTGGCAACGGATCTCCGTGAAGGGCGTAGGCGAAAAGCTTTCGTTTTCCATTCGAACTGCGAGAGAGGCAGACTGTTACACGGAGCTCTGAGAACAAAGGTGCACGCCCTAGGCGGGCTTGGGCAGAAGAAGCGTTCTCGAGCTCTTGGCTGCCCGCACACTGCTGGGTATGTGGCGCCCCTGCGGCGGCTTCTGGCCGCCGGCAAGTGAAAGCGGAGCCAGGCGTGGGCGAGGGCGGTGAACGAAGCGGCTATGTGCCGTGCTTGTGTGCACCACGTTAGAGGCTACTAGGAGAGGAAGGTGGTTGACGGTCGCTTGCCTTCCCAAGTGCCCTTAGCAGTCGGAAGGAGCAAGCTGAAGCACTGCTGCTTGTGCTGCTCCTTGGTTCCCTTGCAGCCCGCTCTGAAAGCATTGGCGGTCACTTCTAGGCGCCGAGTTGCACACACACAGCACGACGCTAAGTGCCGCGGAGAAGGGAAATCCAGAGTGCAGCGAGGAGCTGGACGTGGCTTACGTGCAGTAAGGAAAAGGTGAACCTAAGCACTGCCTCTTCAATCTGGCCGCCTCTGCTCTGGTAGCAACTTTTGCAAGTCGGCAAAGGGAGCCGCGAGTATGTAGAACGGAGGGCGGCGAGACGCCGTGTGTTATGCGCGCTTTCAGGGCTGCTGACAAGGGGCTGCTTTAAGAACGCCTTCTTCGTCCTCGCGTCCTTCTCGCTTCGTTCTAGCTGCATGGAGTACAGCACAGCGAAGGAGTGAAGACGGGCACTGCCCCAGCTTTTGCCCTGGCGTGCAACGGCTGTGTGCTGCTTTTCCAAGCAGCAAGAGCACTGAGAAGTGAAAGCGATTGTGAAGGAGCTCTTTGGCTGCTCGTGTGCTCTTCGCTGCACTGCGCCGCTCGCAAGCGGCTTCGTTCTTCGGCGTCTGCCGTCCGGAGAGAGCTGAACTGCAGCGGTCAGTTTCAGCTCTGCCCAACAGCGTGCTCTCAGTTCTGCGGACAAGCACGCCCTGTTGCCTTGGCTCCGAGTGCAAAGTCCCTAGCGAGCACTCACTCAGTGCAATGCACCCAGAAAGACGCTCTCGCTCGTCTTTCAAGCAGCGATTCCTAACAGCAGAAGCAGCAGAGGCACAAACTGGATGACGAGAAGGGACAATGTAGAACACGTCTCTGTCCTGGCACATTGTCGTGTGCGATATGTCCCTCCGGGTCTTCGGTCCTTGCGAAGCTCTATGTACTGCGAGCGCTGCTACTTGCAGCTGAGAAGGACCGCGGAGCTAGCAGCGAATTCGGAGAGCGCTAAGCACGAAGTCAAGAAGCGAGACGTGTCCCTGCAACGCGGTGCTAAGAGCAGCTTCCTCGCGGCGGGGGCGAGCCCCGGCCACAAGACATTCTCGTCCTGGCAACGGATCTCTGTGAAGGGCGTAGGCGAAAAGCTTTCGTTTTCCATTCGAACTGCGAGAGAGGCAGACTGTTACACGGAGCTCTGAGAACAAAGGTGTCCTAGGGTGATGTTATGGTGTTTCTATCTCCAATCGTGTGTCCTGATTATGTTTGGTATTATGTCCTGTGCTTCCAGGACTGAGTCTGAGAGTGAAGCTTTGTTTTGTCTTGTTATCAGCCGGCTCACCTCCCCCATGGTCTATGTTTAGGAGAGGTTTTAGCTCGGCTTGCTTGCTTGCTTGCTTGCTTGCTTGCTTGCTTGCCTGCTTGCTTGCCTGCTTGCTCGCTTCTGCCTTTTTCTTTCCTTCGCTTTGCCCTTGCTTTCTGCTTATTAGTTAGTTCAGCTAGGCAGTCCAACTTTTTCCCTGGACTGTTTTCTCTTCCACCCCGTCCCCTCCCTCTCCTGGATACCATCTGAACGGACGGGGACCTGGGAACCCCAAGAAACACCGGGAGGCTACACTTTGTCACCTGCAGCAGTCATCCCCAGCGCCAGAGACTGATAACTGAGCGACCACTCGCCAGAGAGACTGAGTTTGTCATCCCTTCAGAACGGTGAAAGAGTTTTTTTGTCAGCTGGTGTTGTCTTTTTTCCCTGTGCTGGGGAGTGTCTTGCTTGTTAAATAAACAGGTTTTTTCTCCCACTCTTCTCCAAGGAAATTCTTCCCGAACCCGGTGGGGTGGGGGGGGGAGGAGTCGTGGGGTTTGCTGTCTGGGGGCTCCTTCTGGAGGTTTTCCCCCAAATTTGCCCAAACCCAGGACAAATAAATTGGCGCCCAACTCGAGGCTCGCGAAAGTGGGAAAAAAACCCTGTTCTAATAATAATAATTTGGTTCAAATTCTTTTGCGTTGGTATAGAGCAGTTATTGGCTATGTTGTTGGAATTCATGTCTTTTGGGGTGGAGGCCTGCATGGGATTTTGGTCCCTAGGGTTTTTTGAAGTCTTAATACCTTTGTGGTCCCTGGGTTTATTTGCTTATCCAGAAATAGCTCCGGTATTGTCCCTAATGCGTAGTTTCTGTAGCAGAGGGGCATTGACCAAAATATCCATCGGGCTGGGCTTGGTTTTAATGGCCTGCAGGAGATTTATAAAGGTGCTGGAATCTGTTCCAGGAATGTATGGTTCTTGGCTGTGGTTGTGCACTCAGTTTGTTAGAGGAGAAGCAGGGGATGAGGCTTTTCAGCCTTTGTTCTCCTTCTTCTCCTCTGAATTTGTTACATCCTTATTAGAGAATGTTCAGTTCCCCCTGAGTGTTAAAGAGACCATCTTTCTGGTGTTTAATATAGTAAGCTTTCTCTATACAGTCTGCAGTTTCTCTAGAATGAGAGCTGAGATTTCTAGAGGGGCTGAGACCCTTGACCCCAGAGTAGAGCCAGGCGTGAGGAATCCTGAATGGTGTGGGAAATGGGAGGATATGGGCCAAATCTTAAAGGAATTTTCTGACCCTACATCCTGGGATTTTCCATGTGAACAAATTCAGAACCCAGCTGAGGTAGCAAAGTACCTGAAAGAGAAGTGCCATGGTAATTCTAAGGAGAAGAAGATCATTGCAGTGAGCTGGGCCCTGGCATATGCTTACCGTACCCTGCTAGATACTGTAGGGCAGCAGACAGAGGAAGGGGGACAGGCAGATAAATCAGCCACTATCCCAGTCACTCAGGCTGCAGCCAACACCCCAGGCTCGAGGCCAACAACTACACCAGACAGTGAGCCTAAGCCAGCAGCTAAACCTGTCAGTAAGCCTCAACCAATGGCTGTTGCTACCAGCACGAGAAGTGGAAAGTGCACAGACAAGACTGATCGACCAGTGGATGATGATGATGATGATGCAGGAGAAGGACCCTCGACGCCTCCTGACATAAAACCAGGAGTCAAAGCAACTGGTAAAAGATCAGAGGCCAATATTGAGTCTTTTTCCCTAAAGGACCTCCGTGGCCTAAGAAAGGATTACACCCGACGACCTGATGAGTCTATAATTAGTTGGTTGGTCCGTCTTTGGGATGCTGCAGGCGAGGCTACAATTCTGGATGGCACTGAAGCCAGGCATTTGGGATCCCTGTCACATGATCCTGTCATCGACCAAGGAATGATGAGAGGGCCTAACCCTCACAGCCTCTGGGCACGGGTCCTGGACAGTGTAGCACAAAGATACCTGTGTGCAGATGATCTCTATATGCAGCAGACCCACTGGAAGACGATAGAACAAGGGATCCAACGCCTGAGAGAAATGGCAGTGGCAGAGATTATCTTCTCAGATGACATAACAACTAGGAATCCGGACTTGGTACCATGTACATCTGTGATGTGGCGAAAACTTGTACGACTTGGGCCCCATGAATATGCTTCTGCTTTAGCAATAATGAAGCGGGACGAGAGGGATGAGACCGTGCTTGATATGGCAAAGAAGCTCCGAGCATATGCAGATGCTGTGCATGGCCCAACACATGCCAGAATTGCAGCTGTGGAAACACGTCTGCAGAAATTAGAAGACAAGATAGAGGAGAATCATAAAAGACTCAGGGAGGAGATTAAAGAGGACCTTCTCCAAATCTCAGCAGTACAAATTAGAGGCCCTGGTATCCAACGCAGACGTTCCCCTGATGGGGAGAGGAGGTACACCCCACGAGCTGAGCTGTGGTTCTTCCTACGTGATTGCGGAGAAAACATGAGGAGATGGGATGGAAAATCTACTGCTGCTCTGGCACAACGGGTGCGTGAATTGAAGGAAGGCAAGACCCAAAGAGGAAGTTCCACCAAAAGGAGAGCAGCTCCAGTTGCCCGTAGCCAAGCTGCCAAGTATGATGATGATGATATATCTGATCCCCTTGAAGGAACCTCTAAGACATATGCCCAAGGAAAGAAGGATAAACAGGCTTAGAGGGGCCCTGCCTCTAGCCAGGGAGAGGCGAGGGAAAATCGTGTCTTCTGGACTGTGTGGATTCGTTGGCCTGGCACATCGGAACCACAAAAGTATAAAGCTTTGGTTGATACTGGTGCCCAATGCACATTAGTCCCATCAAGATATGTGGGGGCAGAATCTGTTTCTATTGCTGGTGTGACAGGTGGATCACAGGACTTTACCTTGGTGGAAGCTGATGTGAGCTTGACTGGACATGAATGGAAAAAACATCCTATTGTGACTGGCCCAGAGGCCCCATGCATTTTGGGCATAGATTACCTCCGAAGGGGGTATTTTAAAGATCCAAAAGGATTCAGGTGGGCATTTGGGATAGCAACTGTGGTGACAGAGGGCATCCAGCAATTGAACACCTTGTCTGGACTGTCTGAGAATCCAAGTACTGTAGGACTTCTGAAAGGAGAAGAGCAAAAGGTACCAATTGCCACTTCCATAGTGCATCGCCGACAATACAGAACAACTCGAGATGCCGTGGTTCCCATCCATAAAATGATCCGTGAGCTGGAGAGCCAAGGGGTGGTCAGCAAAACCCACTCACCCTTCAACAGCCCCATCTGGCCTGTACGTAAATCTGAAGGAGAATGGAGACTGACCGTAGACTATCGTGCATTGAATGAGGTGACTCCACCACTGAGCGCTGCCGTGCCGGACATGCTGGAACTGCAGTACGAGCTGGAGTCCAAGGCAGCAAAGTGGTACGCCACTATCGATATCGCCAATGCATTTTTCTCCATTCCTCTGGCAGCAGAGTGCAGGCCTCAGTTTGCTTTCACATGGAGGGGAGTGCAGTACACCTGGAATCGACTGCCCCAGGGGTGGAAGCACAGTCCTACTATCTGCCATGGACTGATCCAGACTACACTAGAAAAAGGTGAGGCCCCAGAACATTTACAATATATTGATGATATCATTGTGTGGGGGAACACAGCAGCAGAAGTGTTCAAGAAAGGAGAGAGAATCATCCAAATCCTCCTGGAAGCCGGCTTCGCCATCAAGAAGAGTAAAGTTAAGGGACCTGCTCGAGAGATCCAGTTCCTGGGAGTGAAGTGGCAAGATGGACGGCGTCAGATTCCTACTGATGTCATCAACAAAATCACAGCTATGTCCCCACCAACCAACAAGAAGGAGACACAAGCTTTCTTAGGCGCCATAGGTTTTTGGAGGATGCACATTCCTGAGTATAGTCAGATTGTGAGCCCTCTTTACCTGGTCACCCGCAAGAAGAACGATTTCCATTGGGGCCCTGAGCAGCAACAAGCTTTTGCCCAGATAAAGCAGGAAATTGCTCATGCAGTAGCCCTTGGCCCAGTCAGGACGGGACCAGATGTGAAGAACGTGCTCTACTCTGCAGCCGGGAACCATGGTCTGTCCTGGAGCCTGTGGCAGAAGGTGCCTGGTGAGACTCGAGGCCGACCATTAGGATTTTGGAGTCGGAGCTACAGAGGGTCTGAAGCTAACTACACCCCAACAGAGAAGGAGATCTTGGCTGCCTACGAAGGGGTCCAAGCAGCCTCAGAGGTGGTTGGCACAGAAGCACAACTCCTCCTGGCACCCCGACTGCCAGTGCTGGGGTGGATGTTCAGAGGAAAGGTTCCCTCAACCCACCATGCCACCAGTGCTACATGGAGCAAGTGGATTGCCCTCATTACACAGCGCACCCGGATTGGAAAACTGAATCGCCCTGGGATTTTGGAAGTAATTACAAATTGGCCTGAAGGTGAAAGTTTTGGTGTCACAGATGAGGAACAAGAACCAGTGACACGGGCTGAAGAAGCTCCACCATATAACCAACTGCCAGCAGAGGAAACACGCTATGCTCTATTCACCGACGGTTCCTGTCGCATTGTGGGGATGAATCGGAGGTGGAAAGCAGCCGTATGGAGCCCCACGCGACGGGTAGCAGAGGCCACTGAAGGAGAGGGTGGATCCAGTCAACTTGCTGAACTCAAAGCGGTTCAACTGGCCTTAGACATTGCTGAAAGAGAGAAGTGGCCAAAGCTTTACCTTTATACCGATTCATGGATGGTAGCCAATGCTCTGTGGGGATGGTTGGAGAGATGGAAAGAGGCTAACTGGCAGCATAGAGGAAAACCAATTTGGGCTGCCGAAGAGTGGAAAGATATCGCTACCCGGTTAGAGAAATTACCTGTGAAGGTTCGCCATGTAGATGCCCATGTTCCCAGAAGTAGGGCTAATGAAGAGCAGAAAAACAATCAGCAGGTAGATCAGGCTGCAAAGATAGGGGTGTCGAAGATAGACCTTGATTGGGAACACAAGGGAGAGTTGTTCCTGGCTCGATGGGCCCATGATGCCTCAGGTCATCAGGGCAGAGATGCCACATATAAGTGGGCACGAGACCGAGGGGTGGATCTAACCATGGACAGTATTTCTCAAGTTATCCATGACTGTGAGACGTGCGCTGCCATCAAGCAAGCCAAGCGGGTGAAGCCCCTCTGGTATGGGGGGCGGTGGTCCAAGTACAAGTATGGAGAGGCCTGGCAGATTGACTACATCACACTGCCTCAAACCCGCCAGGGCAAGCGCTATGTACTGACCATGGTGGAAGCCACCACTGGATGGTTGGAGACCTACCCTGTGTCTCACGCTACAGCCCGTAACACCATCCTGGGCCTGGAAAAGCAGGTCCTTTGGAGGCATGGCACCCCTGAGAGGATTGAGTCAGACAATGGGACTCATTTCAAGAATAGCCTTATCAACACTTGGGCTAGGGAACATGGCATTGAGTGGGTGTACCATATCCCCTACCATGCACCAGCTGCAGGGAAGGTGGAAAGGTACAATGGACTGTTAAAAACCACCTTGAGAGCATTGGGTGGGGGATCATTCAAAAACTGGGAGCAGCATTTAGCAAAGGCCACTTGGTTAGTTAACACCCGGGGTTCCACCAACCGAGCGGGCCCTGCCCAGTCTAAGTCCCTGAATATAGTAGATGGAGACAAAGTCCCAGTGGCACATATCAGAGGTTTGTTGGGGAAGGCAGTTTGGATCAATTCTGCCCCGAGTACAGACAAACCCATTCGTGGGATTGTCTTTGCTCAAGGACCAGGTTGTACATGGTGGGTAATGCAGAGAGATGGAACAACACGATGTGTGCCTCAGGGAGATCTGATTGTGGGGTGAGGCAGCATGAGACAGAAGGAAATGTGTCCGAATAAGTGAAAGATGGAAATTTCTACTTGCTGAAGTTTTTACATGCTGTTTAGTATGTTCACGATATGGAGATAAGGGGTGGAATGTCCTAGGGTGATGTTATGGTGTTTCTATCTCCAATCGTGTGTCCTGATTATGTTTGGTATTATGTCCTGTGCTTCCAGGACTGAGTCTGAGAGTGAAGCTTTGTTTTGTCTTGTTATCAGCCGGCTCACCTCCCCCATGGTCTATGTTTAGGAGAGGTTTTAGCTCGGCTTGCTTGCTTGCTTGCTTGCTTGCTTGCTTGCCTGCTTGCTTGCCTGCTTGCTCGCTTCTGCCTTTTTCTTTCCTTCGCTTTGCCCTTGCTTTCTGCTTATTAGTTAGTTCAGCTAGGCAGTCCAACTTTTTCCCTGGACTGTTTTCTCTTCCACCCCGTCCCCTCCCTCTCCTGGATACCATCTGAACGGACGGGGACCTGGGAACCCCAAGAAACACCGGGAGGCTACACTTTGTCACCTGCAGCAGTCATCCCCAGCGCCAGAGACTGATAACTGAGCGACCACTCGCCAGAGAGACTGAGTTTGTCATCCCTTCAGAACGGTGAAAGAGTTTTTTTGTCAGCTGGTGTTGTCTTTTTTCCCTGTGCTGGGGAGTGTCTTGCTTGTTAAATAAACAGGTTTTTTCTCCCACTCTTCTCCAAGGAAATTCTTCCCGAACCCGGTGGGGTGGGGGGGGGAGGAGTCGTGGGGTTTGCTGTCTGGGGGCTCCTTCTGGAGGTTTTCCCCCAAATTTGCCCAAACCCAGGACAACGCCCTAGGCGGGCTTGGGCAGAAGAAGCGTTCTCGAGCTCTTGGCTGCCCGCACACTGCTGGGTATGTGGCGCCCCTGCGGCGGCTTCTGGCCGCCGGCAAGTGAAAGCGGAGCCAGGCGTGGGCGAGGGCGGTGAACGAAGCGGCTATGTGCCGTGCTTGTGTGCACCACGTTAGAGGCTACTAGGAGAGGAAGGTGGTTGACGGTCGCTTGCCTTCCCAAGTGCCCTTAGCAGTCGGAAGGAGCAAGCTGAAGCACTGCTGCTTGTGCTGCTCCTTGGTTCCCTTGCAGCCCGCTCTGAAAGCATTGGCGGTCACTTCTAGGCGCCGAGTTGCACACACACAGCACGACGCTAAGTGCCGCGGAGAAGGGAAATCCAGAGTGCAGCGAGGAGCTGGACGTGGCTTACGTGCAGTAAGGAAAAGGTGAACCTAAGCACTGCCTCTTCAATCTGGCCGCCTCTGCTCTGGTAGCAACTTTTGCAAGTCGGCAAAGGGAGCCGCGAGTATGTAGAACGGAGGGCAGCGAGACGCCGTGTGTTATGCGCCCTTTCAGGGCTGCTGACAAGGGGCTGCTTTAAGAACGCCTTCTTCGTCCTCGCGTCCTTCTCGCTTCGCTCTAGCTGCATGGAGTACAGCACAGCGAAGGAGTGAAGACGGGCACTGCCCCAGCTTTTGCCCTGGCGTGCAACGGCTGTGTGCTGCTTTTCCAAGCAGCAAGAGCACTGAGAAGTGAAAGCGATTGTGAAGGAGCTCTTTGGCTGCTCGTGTGCTCTTCGCTGCACTGCGCCGCTCGCAAGCGGCTTCGTTCTTCGGCGTCTGCCGTCCGGAGAGAGCTGAACTGCAGCGGTCAGTTTCAGCTCTGCCCAACAGCGTGCTCTCAGTTCTGCGGACAAGCACGCCCTGTTGCCTTGGCTCCGAGTGCAAAGTCCCTAGCGAGCACTCACTCAGTGCAATGCACCCAGAAAGACGCTCTCGCTCGTCTTGCAAGGAGCGATTCCTAACAGCACAAGCAGCAGAGGCACAAACTGGATGACGAGAAGGGACAATGTAGAACACGTCTCTGTCCTGGCACATTGTCGTGTGCGATATGTCCCTCCGGGTCTTCGGTCCTTGCGAAGCTCTATGTACTGCGAGCGCAGCTACTTGCAGCTGAGAAGGACCGCGGAGCTAGCAGCGAATTCGGAGAGCGCTAAGCACGAAGTCAAGAAGCGAGACGTGTCCCTGCAACGCGGTGCTAAGAGCAGCTTCCTCGCGGCGGGGGCGAGCCCCGGCCACAAGACATTCTCGTCCTGGCAACGGATCTCTGTGAAGGGCGTAGGCGAAAAGCTTTCGTTTTCCATTCGAACTGCGAGAGAGGCAGACTGTTACACGGAGCTCTGAGAACAAAGGTGCACGCCCTAGGCGGGCTTGGGCAGAAGAAGCGTTCTCGAGCTCTTGGCTGCCCGCACACTGCTGGGTATGTGGCGCCCCTGCGGCGGCTTCTGGCCGCCGGCAAGTGAAAGCGGAGCCAGGCGTGGGCGAGGGCGGTGAACGAAGCGGCTATGTGCCGTGCTTGTGTGCACCACGTTAGAGGCTACTAGGAGAGGAAGGTGGTTGACTCTCGCTTGCCTTCCCAAGTGCCCTTAGCAGTCGGAAGGAGCAAGCTGAAGCACTGCTGCTTGTGCTGCTCCTTGGTTCCCTTGCAGCCCGCTCTGAAAGCATTGGCGGTCACTTCTAGGCGCCGAGTTGCACACACACAGCACCACGCTAAGTACCGCGGAGAAGGGAAATCCAGAGTGCAGCGAGGAGCTGGACGTGGCTTACGTGCAGTAAGGAAAAGGTGAACCTAAGCACTGCCTCTTCAATCTGGCCGCCTCTGCTCTGGTAGCAACTTTTGCAAGTCGGCAAAGGGAGCCGCGAGTATGTAGAACGGAGGGCGGCGAGACGCCGTGTGTTATGCGCCCTTTCAGGGCTGCTGACAAGGGGCTACTTTAAGAACGCCTTCTTCGTCCTCGCGTCCTTCTCGCTTCGCTCTAGCTGCATGGAGTACAGCACAGCGAAGGAGTGAAGACGGGCACTGCCCCAGCTTTTGCCCTGGCGTGCAACGGCTGTGTGCTGCTTTTCCAAGCAGCAAGAGCACTGAGAAGTGAAAGCGATTGTGAAGGAGCTCTTTGGCTGCTCGTGTGCTCTTCGCTGCACTGCGCCGCTCGCAAGCGGCTGCGTTCTTCGGCGTCTGCCGTCCGGAGAGAGCTGAACTGCAGCGGTCAGTTTCAGCTCTGCCCAACAGCGTGCTCTCAGTTCTGCGGACAAGCACGCCCTGTTGCCTTGGCTCCGAGTGCAAAGTCCCTAGCGAGCACTCACTCAGTGCAATGCACCCAGAAAGACGCTCTCGCTCGTCTTTCAAGCAGCGATTCCTAACAGCAGAAGCAGCAGAGGCACAAACTGGATGACGAGAAGGGACAATGTAGAACACGTCTCTGTCCTGGCACATTGTCGTGTGCGATATGTCCCTCCGGGTCTTCGGTCCTTGCGAAGCTCTATGTACTGCGAGCGCTGCTACTTGCAGCTGAGAAGGACCGCGGAGCTAGCAGCGAATTCGGAGAGCGCTAAGCACGAAGTCAAGAAGCGAGACGTGTCCCTGCAACGCGGTGCTAAGAGCAGCTTCCTCGCGGCGGGGGCGAGCTCCGGCCACAAGACATTCTCGTCGCAGCAACGGATCTCCGTGAAGGGCGTAGGCGAAAAGCTTTCGTTTTCCATTCGAACTGCGAGAGACGCAGACTGTTACACGGAGCTCTGAGAACAAAGGTGCACGCCCTAGGCGGGCTTGGGCAGAAGAAGCGTTCTCGAGCTCTTGGCTGCCCGCACACTGCTGGGTATGTGGCGCCCCTGCAGCGGCTTCTGGCCGCCGGCAAGTGAAAGCGGAGCAAGGCGTGGGCGAGGGCGGTGAACGAAGCGGCTATGTGCCGTGCTTGTGTGCACCACGTTAGAGGCTACTAGGAGAGGAAGGTGGTTGACTCTCGCTTGCCTTCCCAAGTGCCCTTAGCAGTCGGAAGGAGCAAGCTGAAGCACTGCTGCTTGTGCTGCTCCTTGGTTCCCTTGCAGCCCGCTCTGAAAGCATTGGCGGTCACTTCTAGGCGCCGAGTTGCACACACACAGCACCGCGTTAAGTGTCGCGGAGAAGGGAAATCCAGAGTGCAGCGAGGAGCTGGACGTGGCTTACGTGCAGTAAGGAAAAGGTGAACCTAAGCAGTGCCTCTTCAATCTGGCCGCCTCTGCTCTGGTAGCAACTTTTGCAAGTCGGCAAAGGGAGCCGCGAGTATGTAGAACGGAGGGCGGCGAGACGCCGTGTGTTATGCGCCCTTTCAGGGCTGCTGACAAGGGGCTACTTTAAGAACGCCTTCTTCGTCCTCGCGTCCTTCTCGCTTCGCTCTAGCTGCATGGAGTACAGCACAGCGAAGGAGTGAAGACGGGCACTGCCCCAGCTTTTGCCCTGGCGTGCAACGGTGCTTTTCCAAGCAGCAAGAGCACTGAGAAGTGAAAGCGATTGTGAAGGAGCTCTTTGGCTGCTCGTGTGCTCTTCGCTGCACTGCGCCGCTCGCAAGCGGCTGCGTTCTTCGGCGTCTGCCGTCCGGAGAGAGCTGAACTGCAGCGGTCAGTTTCAGCTCTGCCCAACAGCGTGCTCTCAGTTCTGCGGACAAGCACGCCCTGTTGCCTTGGCTCCGAGTGCAAAGTCCCTAGCGAGCACTCACTCAGTGCAATGCACCCAGAAAGACGCTCTCGCTCGTCTTTCAAGCAGCGATTCCTAACAGCAGAAGCAGCAGAGGCACAAACTGGATGACGAGAAGGGACAATGTAGAACACGTCTCTGTCCTGGCACATTGTCGTGTGCGATATGTCCCTCCGGGTCTTCGGTCCTTGCGAAGCTCTATGTACTGCGAGCGCTGCTACTTGCAGCTGAGAAGGACCGCGGAGCTAGCAGCGAATTCGGAGAGCGCTAAGCACGAAGTCAAGAAGCGAGACGTGTCCCTGCAACGCGGTGCTAAGAGCAGCTTCCTCGCGGCGGGGGCGAGCTCCGGCCACAAGACATTCTCGTCGCAGCAACGGATCTCCGTGAAGGGCGTAGGCGAAAAGCTTTCGTTTTCCATTCGAACTGCGAGAGACGCAGACTGTTACACGGAGCTCTGAGAACAAAGGTGCACGCCCTAGGCGGGCTTGGGCAGAAGAAGCGTTCTCGAGCTCTTGGCTGCCCGCACACTGCTGGGTATGTGGCGCCCCTGCAGCGGCTTCTGGCCGCCGGCAAGTGAAAGCGGAGCAAGGCGTGGGCGAGGGCGGTGAACGAAGCGGCTATGTGCCGTGCTTGTGTGCACCACGTTAGAGGCTACTAGGAGAGGAAGGTGGTTGACTCTCGCTTGCCTTCCCAAGTGCCCTTAGCAGTCGGAAGGAGCAAGCTGAAGCACTGCTGCTTGTGCTGCTCCTTGGTTCCCTTGCAGCCCGCTCTGAAAGCATTGGCGGTCACTTCTAGGCGCCGAGTTGCACACACACAGCACCGCGTTAAGTGTCGCGGAGAAGGGAAATCCAGAGTGCAGCGAGGAGCTGGACGTGGCTTACGTGCAGTAAGGAAAAGGTGAACCTAAGCAGTGCCTCTTCAATCTGGCCGCCTCTGCTCTGGTAGCAACTTTTGCAAGTCGGCAAAGGGAGCCGCGAGTATGTAGAACGGAGGGCGGCGAGACGCCGTGTGTTATGCGCCCTTTCAGGGCTGCTGACAAGGGGCTACTTTAAGAACGCCTTCTTCGTCCTCGCGTCCTTCTCGCTTCGCTCTAGCTGCATGGAGTACAGCACAGCGAAGGAGTGAAGACGGGCACTGCCCCAGCTTTTGCCCTGGCGTGCAACGGCTGTGTGCTGCTTTTCCAAGCAGCAAGAGCACTGAGAAGTGAAAGCGATTGTGAAGGAGCTCTTTGGCTGCTCGTGTGCTCTTCGCTGCACTGCGCCGCTCGCAAGCGGCTGCGTTCTTCGGCGTCTGCCGTCCGGAGAGAGCTGAACTGCAGCGGTCAGTTTCAGCTCTGCCCAACAGCGTGCTCTCAGTTCTGCGGACAAGCACGCCCTGTTGCCTTGGCTCCGAGTGCAAAGTCCCTAGCGAGCACTCACTCAGTGCAATGCACCCAGAAAGACGCTCTCGCTCGTCTTTCAAGCAGCGATTCCTAACAGCAGAAGCAGCAGAGGCACAAACTGGATGACGAGAAGGGACAATGTAGAACACGTCTCTGTCCTGGCACATTGTCGTGTGCGATATGTCCCTCCGGGTCTTCGGTCCTTGCGAAGCTCTATGTACTGCGAGCGCTGCTACTTGCAGCTGAGAAGGACCGCGGAGCTAGCAGCGAATTCGGAGAGCGCTAAGCACGAAGTCAAGAAGCGAGACGTGTCCCTGCAACGCGGTGCTAAGAGCAGCTTCCTCGCGGCGGGGGCGAGCTCCGGCCACAAGACATTCTCGTCGCAGCAACGGATCTCCGTGAAGGGCGTAGGCGAAAAGCTTTCGTTTTCCATTCGAACTGCGAGAGAGGCAGACTGTTGAACGGGGCTCTGAGAACAAAGGTGCACGCCCTAGGCGGGCTTGGGTTGAAGCAGCGTTCTCGAGCTCTTGGCTGCCGGCCCACTGCTGGCTATGTGGCGCCTCTGCAGCGGCTTCTGGCCGCCGGCAAGTGAAAGCGGCGCCAGGCGTGGGCGAGGGCGGTGAACGAAGCGGCAAAAGCGCCGTGCTTGTGTGCACCACGTTAGAGGCTACTAGGAGAGGAAGGTGGTTGACTCTCGCTTGCCTTCCCAAGTGCCCTTAGCAGTCGGAAGGAGCAAGCTGAAGCACTGCTGCTTGTGCTGCTCCTTGGTTCCCTTGCAGCCCGCTCTGAAAGCATTGGCGGTCACTTCTAGGCGCCGAGTTGCACACACACAGCACGACGCTAAGTGCCGCGGAGAAGGGAAATCCAGAGTGCAGCGAGGAGCTGGACGTGGCTTACGTGCAGTAAGGAAAAGGTGAACCTAAGCAGTGCCTCTTCAATCTGGCCGCCTCTGCTCTGGTAGCAACTTTTGCAAGTCGGCAAAGGGAGCCGCGAGTATGTAGAACGGAGGGCGGCGAGACGCCGTGTGTTATGCGCCCTTTCAGGGCTGCTGACAAGGGGCTACTTTAAGAAGGCCTTCTTCGTCCTCGCGTCCTTCTCGCTTCGCTCTAGCTGCATGGAGTACAGCACAGCGAAGGAGTGAAGACGGGCACTGCCCCAGCTTTTGCCCTGGCGTGCAACGGCTGTGTGCTGCTTTTCCAAGCAGCAAGAGCACTGAGAAGTGAAAGCGATTGTGAAGGAGCTCTTTGGCTGCTCGTGTGCTCTTCGCTGCACTGCGCCGCTCGCAAGCGGCTGCGTTCTTCGGCGTCTGCCGTCCGGAGAGAGCTGAACTGCAGCGGTCAGTTTCAGCTCTGCCCAACAGCGTGCTCTCAGTTCTGCGGACAAGCACGCCCTGTTGCCTTGGCTCCGAGTGCAAAGTCCCTAGCGAGCACTCACTCAGTGCAATGCACCCAGAAAGACGCTCTCGCTCGTCTTTCAAGCAGCGATTCCTAACAGCAGAAGCAGCAGAGGCACAAACTGGATGACGAGAAGGGACAATGTAGAACACGTCTCTGTCCTGGCACATTGTCGTGTGCGATATGTCCCTCCGGGTCTTCGGTCCTTGCGAAGCTCTATGTACTGCGAGCGCTGCTACTTGCAGCTGAGAAGGACCGCGGAGCTAGCAGCGAATTCGGAGAGCGCTAAGCACGAAGTCAAGAAGCGAGACGTGTCCCTGCAACGCGGTGCTAAGAGCAGCTTCCTCGCGGCGGGGGCGAGCTCCGGCCACAAGACATTCTCGTCGCAGCAACGGATCTCCGTGAAGGGCGTAGGCGAAAAGCTTTCGTTTTCCATTCGAACTGCGAGAGACGCAGACTGTTACACGGAGCTCTGAGAACAAAGGTGCACGCCCTAGGCGGGCTTGGGCAGAAGAAGCGTTCTCGAGCTCTTGGCTGCCCGCACACTGCTGGGTATGTGGCGCCCCTGCAGCGGCTTCTGGCCGCCGGCAAGTGAAAGCGGAGCAAGGCGTGGGCGAGGGCGGTGAACGAAGCGGCTATGTGCCGTGCTTGTGTGCACCACGTTAGAGGCTACTAGGAGAGGAAGGTGGTTGACTCTCGCTTGCCTTCCCAAGTGCCCTTAGCAGTCGGAAGGAGCAAGCTGAAGCACTGCTGCTTGTGCTGCTCCTTGGTTCCCTTGCAGCCCGCTCTGAAAGCATTGGCGGTCACTTCTAGGCGCCGAGTTGCACACACACAGCACCGCGTTAAGTGTCGCGGAGAAGGGAAATCCAGAGTGCAGCGAGGAGCTGGACGTGGCTTACGTGCAGTAAGGAAAAGGTGAACCTAAGCAGTGCCTCTTCAATCTGGCCGCCTCTGCTCTGGTAGCAACTTTTGCAAGTCGGCAAAGGGAGCCGCGAGTATGTAGAACGGAGGGCGGCGAGACGCCGTGTGTTATGCGCCCTTTCAGGGCTGCTGACAAGGGGCTACTTTAAGAACGCCTTCTTCGTCCTCGCGTCCTTCTCGCTTCGCTCTAGCTGCATGGAGTACAGCACAGCGAAGGAGTGAAGACGGGCACTGCCCCAGCTTTTGCCCTGGCGTGCAACGGTGCTTTTCCAAGCAGCAAGAGCACTGAGAAGTGAAAGCGATTGTGAAGGAGCTCTTTGGCTGCTCGTGTGCTCTTCGCTGCACTGCGCCGCTCGCAAGCGGCTGCGTTCTTCGGCGTCTGCCGTCCGGAGAGAGCTGAACTGCAGCGGTCAGTTTCAGCTCTGCCCAACAGCGTGCTCTCAGTTCTGCGGACAAGCACGCCCTGTTGCCTTGGCTCCGAGTGCAAAGTCCCTAGCGAGCACTCACTCAGTGCAATGCACCCAGAAAGACGCTCTCGCTCGTCTTTCAAGCAGCGATTCCTAACAGCAGAAGCAGCAGAGGCACAAACTGGATGACGAGAAGGGACAATGTAGAACACGTCTCTGTCCTGGCACATTGTCGTGTGCGATATGTCCCTCCGGGTCTTCGGTCCTTGCGAAGCTCTATGTACTGCGAGCGCTGCTACTTGCAGCTGAGAAGGACCGCGGAGCTAGCAGCGAATTCGGAGAGCGCTAAGCACGAAGTCAAGAAGCGAGACGTGTCCCTGCAATGCGCTGCTAATAGCAGCTTCCTCCCGGCGGGGGCGAGCTCCGGCCACAAGACGTTCTCGTCCTGGCAACGGATCTCTGTGAAGGGCGTAGGCGAAAAGCTTTCGTTTTCCATTCGAACTGCGAGAGAGGCAGACTGTTGAACGGGGCTCTGAGAACAAAGGTGCACGCCCTAGGCGGGCTTGGGTTGAAGCAGCGTTCTCGAGCTCTTGGCTGCCGGCCCACTGCTGGCTATGTGGCGCCTCTGCAGCGGCTTCTGGCCGCCGGCAAGTGAAAGCGGCGCCAGGCGTGGGCGAGGGCGGTGAACGAAGCGGCAAAAGCGCCGTGCTTGTGTGCACCACGTTAGAGGCTACTAGGAGAGGAAGGTGGTTGACTCTCGCTTGCCTTCCCAAGTGCCCTTAGCAGTCGGAAGGAGCAAGCTGAAGCACTGCTGCTTGTGCTGCTCCTTGGTTCCCTTGCAGCCCGCTCTGAAAGCATTGGCGGTCACTTCTAGGCGCCGAGTTGCACACACACAGCACGACGCTAAGTGCCGCGGAGAAGGGAAATCCAGAGTGCAGCGAGGAGCTGGACGTGGCTTACGTGCAGTAAGGAAAAGGTGAACCTAAGCAGTGCCTCTTCAATCTGGCCGCCTCTGCTCTGGTAGCAACTTTTGCAAGTCGGCAAAGGGAGCCGCGAGTATGTAGAACGGAGGGCGGCGAGACGCCGTGTGTTATGCGCCCTTTCAGGGCTGCTGACAAGGGGCTACTTTAAGAAGGCCTTCTTCGTCCTCGCGTCCTTCTCGCTTCGCTCTAGCTGCATGGAGTACAGCACAGCGAAGGAGTGAAGACGGGCACTGCCCCAGCTTTTGCCCTGGCGTGCAACGGCTGTGTGCTGCTTTTCCAAGCAGCAAGAGCACTGAGAAGTGAAAGCGATTGTGAAGGAGCTCTTTGGCTGCTCGTGTGCTCTTCGCTGCACTGCGCCGCTCGCAAGCGGCTGCGTTCTTCGGCGTCTGCCGTCCGGAGAGAGCTGAACTGCAGCGGTCAGTTTCAGCTCTGCCCAACAGCGTGCTCTCAGTTCTGCGGACAAGCACGCCCTGTTGCCTTGGCTCCGAGTGCAAAGTCCCTAGCGAGCACTCACTCAGTGCAATGCACCCAGAAAGACGCTCTCGCTCGTCTTTCAAGGAGCGATTCCTAACAGCACAAGCAGCAGAGGCACAAACTGGATGACGAGAAGGGACAATGTAGAACACGTCTCTGTCCTGGCACATTGTCGTGTGCGATATGTCCCTCCGGGTCTTCGGTCCTTGCGAAGCTCTATGTACTGCGAGCGCTGCTACTTGCAGCTGAGAAGGACCGCGGAGCTAGCAGCGAATTCGGAGAGCGCTAAGCACGAAGTCAAGAAGCGAGACGTGTCCCTGCAACGCGGTGCTAAGAGCAGCTTCCTCGCGGCGGGGGCGAGCTCCGGCCACAAGACATTCTCGTCGCAGCAACGGATCTCCGTGAAGGGCGTAGGCGAAAAGCTTTCGTTTTCCATTCGAACTGCGAGAGACGCAGACTGTTACACGGAGCTCTGAGAACAAAGGTGCACGCCCTAGGCGGGCTTGGGCAGAAGAAGCGTTCTCGAGCTCTTGGCTGCCCGCACACTGCTGGGTATGTGGCGCCCCTGCAGCGGCTTCTGGCCGCCGGCAAGTGAAAGCGGAGCAAGGCGTGGGCGAGGGCGGTGAACGAAGCGGCTATGTGCCGTGCTTGTGTGCACCACGTTAGAGGCTACTAGGAGAGGAAGGTGGTTGACTCTCGCTTGCCTTCCCAAGTGCCCTTAGCAGTCGGAAGGAGCAAGCTGAAGCACTGCTGCTTGTGCTGCTCCTTGGTTCCCTTGCAGCCCGCTCTGAAAGCATTGGCGGTCACTTCTAGGCGCCGAGTTGCACACACACAGCACCACGCTAAGTGCCGCGGAGAAGGGAAATCCAGAGTGCAGCGAGGAGCTGGACGTGGCTTACGTGCAGTAAGGAAAAGGTGAACCTAAGCACTGCCTCTTCAATCTGGCCGCCTCTGCTCTGGTAGCAACTTTTGCAAGTCGGCAAAGGGAGCCGCGAGTATGTAGAACGGAGGGCGGCGAGACGCCGTGTGTTATGCGCCCTTTCAGGGCTGCTGACAAGGGGCTACTTTAAGAAGGCCTTCTTCGTCCTCGCGTCCTTCTCGCTTCGCTCTAGCTGCATGGAGTACAGCACAGCGAAGGAGTGAAGACGGGCACTGCCCCAGCTTTTGCCCTGGCGTGCAACGGCTGTGTGCTGCTTTTCCAAGCAGCAAGAGCACTGAGAAGTGAAAGCGATTGTGAAGGAGCTCTTTGGCTGCTCGTGTGCTCTTCGCTGCACTGCGCCGCTCGCAAGCGGCTGCGTTCTTCGGCGTCTGCCGTCCGGAGAGAGCTGAACTGCAGCGGTCAGTTTCAGCTCTGCCCAACAGCGTGCTCTCAGTTCTGCGGACAAGCACGCCCTGTTGCCTTGGCTCCGAGTGCAAAGTCCCTAGCGAGCACTCACTCAGTGCAATGCACCCAGAAAGACGCTCTCGCTCGTCTTTCAAGGAGCGATTCCTAACAGCAGAAGCAGCAGAGGCACAAACTGGATGACGAGAAGGGACAATGTAGAACACGTCTCTGTCCTGGCACATTGTCGTGTGCGATATGTCCCTCCGGGTCTTCGGTCCTTGCGAAGCTCTATGTACTGCGAGCGCTGCTACTTGCAGCTGAGAAGGACCGCGGAGCTAGCAGCGAATTCGGAGAGCACTAAGCACGAAGTCAAGAAGCGAGACGTGTCCCTGCAACGCGGTGCTAAGAGCAGCTTCCTCGCGGCGGGGGCGAGCTCCGGCCACAAGACATTCTCGTCGCAGCAACGGATCTCCGTGAAGGGCGTAGGCGAAAAGCTTTCGTTTTCCATTCGAACTGCGAGAGACGCAGACTGTTACACGGAGCTCTGAGAACAAAGGTGCACGCCCTAGGCGGGCTTGGGCAGAAGAAGCGTTCTCGAGCTCTTGGCTGCCCGCACACTGCTGGGTATGTGGCGCCCCTGCAGCGGCTTCTGGCCGCCGGCAAGTGAAAGCGGAGCAAGGCGTGGGCGAGGGCGGTGAACGAAGCGGCTATGTGCCGTGCTTGTGTGCACCACGTTAGAGGCTACTAGGAGAGGAAGGTGGTTGACTCTCGCTTGCCTTCCCAAGTGCCCTTAGCAGTCGGAAGGAGCAAGCTGAAGCACTGCTGCTTGTGCTGCTCCTTGGTTCCCTTGCAGCCCGCTCTGAAAGCATTGGCGGTCACTTCTAGGCGCCGAGTTGCACACACACAGCACCGCGTTAAGTGTCGCGGAGAAGGGAAATCCAGAGTGCAGCGAGGAGCTGGACGTGGCTTACGTGCAGTAAGGAAAAGGTGAACCTAAGCAGTGCCTCTTCAATCTGGCCGCCTCTGCTCTGGTAGCAACTTTTGCAAGTCGGCAAAGGGAGCCGCGAGTATGTAGAACGGAGGGCGGCGAGACGCCGTGTGTTATGCGCCCTTTCAGGGCTGCTGACAAGGGGCTACTTTAAGAACGCCTTCTTCGTCCTCGCGTCCTTCTCGCTTCGCTCTAGCTGCATGGAGTACAGCACAGCGAAGGAGTGAAGACGGGCACTGCCCCAGCTTTTGCCCTGGCGTGCAACGGCTGTGTGCTGCTTTTCCAAGCAGCAAGAGCACTGAGAAGTGAAAGCGATTGTGAAGGAGCTCTTTGGCTGCTCGTGTGCTCTTCGCTGCACTGCGCCGCTCGCAAGCGGCTGCGTTCTTCGGCGTCTGCCGTCCGGAGAGAGCTGAACTGCAGCGGTCAGTTTCAGCTCTGCCCAACAGCGTGCTCTCAGTTCTGCGGACAAGCACGCCCTGTTGCCTTGGCTCCGAGTGCAAAGTCCCTAGCGAGCACTCACTCAGTGCAATGCACCCAGAAAGACGCTCTCGCTCGTCTTTCAAGCAGCGATTCCTAACAGCAGAAGCAGCAGAGGCACAAACTGGATGACGAGAAGGGACAATGTAGAACACGTCTCTGTCCTGGCACATTGTCGTGTGCGATATGTCCCTCCGGGTCTTCGGTCCTTGCGAAGCTCTATGTACTGCGAGCGCTGCTACTTGCAGCTGAGAAGGACCGCGGAGCTAGCAGCGAATTCGGAGAGCGCTAAGCACGAAGTCAAGAAGCGAGACGTGTCCCTGCAACGCGGTGCTAAGAGCAGCTTCCTCGCGGCGGGGGCGAGCTCCGGCCACAAGACATTCTCGTCGCAGCAACGGATCTCCGTGAAGGGCGTAGGCGAAAAGCTTTCGTTTTCCATTCGAACTGCGAGAGAGGCAGACTGTTGAACGGGGCTCTGAGAACAAAGGTGCACGCCCTAGGCGGGCTTGGGTTGAAGCAGCGTTCTCGAGCTCTTGGCTGCCGGCCCACTGCTGGCTATGTGGCGCCTCTGCAGCGGCTTCTGGCCGCCGGCAAGTGAAAGCGGCGCCAGGCGTGGGCGAGGGCGGTGAACGAAGCGGCAAAAGCGCCGTGCTTGTGTGCACCACGTTAGAGGCTACTAGGAGAGGAAGGTGGTTGACTCTCGCTTGCCTTCCCAAGTGCCCTTAGCAGTCGGAAGGAGCAAGCTGAAGCACTGCTGCTTGTGCTGCTCCTTGGTTCCCTTGCAGCCCGCTCTGAAAGCATTGGCGGTCACTTCTAGGCGCCGAGTTGCACACACACAGCACGACGCTAAGTGCCGCGGAGAAGGGAAATCCAGAGTGCAGCGAGGAGCTGGACGTGGCTTACGTGCAGTAAGGAAAAGGTGAACCTAAGCACTGCCTCTTCAATCTGGCCGCCTCTGCTCTGGTAGCAACTTTTGCAAGTCGGCAAAGGGAGCCGCGAGTATGTAGAACGGAGGGCGGCGAGACGCCGTGTGTTATGCGCCCTTTCAGGGCTGCTGACAAGGGGCTACTTTAAGAACGCCTTCTTCGTCCTCGCGTCCTTCTCGCTTCGCTCTAGCTGCATGGAGTACAGCACAGCGAAGGAGTGAAGACGGGCACTGCCCCAGCTTTTGCCCTGGCGTGCAACGGCTGTGTGCTGCTTTTCCAAGCAGCAAGAGCACTGAGAAGTGAAAGCGATTGTGAAGGAGCTCTTTGGCTGCTCGTGTGCTCTTCGCTGCACTGCGCCGCTCGCAAGCGGCTGCGTTCTTCGGCGTCTGCCGTCCGGAGAGAGCTGAACTGCAGCGGTCAGTTTCAGCTCTGCCCAACAGCGTGCTCTCAGTTCTGCGGACAAGCACGCCCTGTTGCCTTGGCTCCGAGTGCAAAGTCCCTAGCGAGCACTCACTCAGTGCAATGCACCCAGAAAGACGCTCTCGCTCGTCTTTCAAGCAGCGATTCCTAACAGCAGAAGCAGCAGAGGCACAAACTGGATGACGAGAAGGGACAATGTAGAACACGTCTCTGTCCTGGCACATTGTCGTGTGCGATATGTCCCTCCGGGTCTTCGGTCCTTGCGAAGCTCTATGTACTGCGAGCGCTGCTACTTGCAGCTGAGAAGGACCGCGGAGCTAGCAGCGAATTCGGAGAGCGCTAAGCACGAAGTCAAGAAGCGAGACGTGTCCCTGCAACGCGGTGCTAAGAGCAGCTTCCTCGCGGCGGGGGCGAGCTCCGGCCACAAGACATTCTCGTCGCAGCAACGGATCTCCGTGAAGGGCGTAGGCGAAAAGCTTTCGTTTTCCATTCGAACTGCGAGAGACGCAGACTGTTACACGGAGCTCTGAGAACAAAGGTGCACGCCCTAGGCGGGCTTGGGCAGAAGAAGCGTTCTCGAGCTCTTGGCTGCCCGCACACTGCTGGGTATGTGGCGCCCCTGCAGCGGCTTCTGGCCGCCGGCAAGTGAAAGCGGAGCAAGGCGTGGGCGAGGGCGGTGAACGAAGCGGCTATGTGCCGTGCTTGTGTGCACCACGTTAGAGGCTACTAGGAGAGGAAGGTGGTTGACTCTCGCTTGCCTTCCCAAGTGCCCTTAGCAGTCGGAAGGAGCAAGCTGAAGCACTGCTGCTTGTGCTGCTCCTTGGTTCCCTTGCAGCCCGCTCTGAAAGCATTGGCGGTCACTTCTAGGCGCCGAGTTGCACACACACAGCACCGCGTTAAGTGTCGCGGAGAAGGGAAATCCAGAGTGCAGCGAGGAGCTGGACGTGGCTTACGTGCAGTAAGGAAAAGGTGAACCTAAGCAGTGCCTCTTCAATCTGGCCGCCTCTGCTCTGGTAGCAACTTTTGCAAGTCGGCAAAGGGAGCCGCGAGTATGTAGAACGGAGGGCGGCGAGACGCCGTGTGTTATGCGCCCTTTCAGGGCTGCTGACAAGGGGCTACTTTAAGAACGCCTTCTTCGTCCTCGCGTCCTTCTCGCTTCGCTCTAGCTGCATGGAGTACAGCACAGCGAAGGAGTGAAGACGGGCACTGCCCCAGCTTTTGCCCTGGCGTGCAACGGTGCTTTTCCAAGCAGCAAGAGCACTGAGAAGTGAAAGCGATTGTGAAGGAGCTCTTTGGCTGCTCGTGTGCTCTTCGCTGCACTGCGCCGCTCGCAAGCGGCTGCGTTCTTCGGCGTCTGCCGTCCGGAGAGAGCTGAACTGCAGCGGTCAGTTTCAGCTCTGCCCAACAGCGTGCTCTCAGTTCTGCGGACAAGCACGCCCTGTTGCCTTGGCTCCGAGTGCAAAGTCCCTAGCGAGCACTCACTCAGTGCAATGCACCCAGAAAGACGCTCTCGCTCGTCTTTCAAGCAGCGATTCCTAACAGCAGAAGCAGCAGAGGCACAAACTGGATGACGAGAAGGGACAATGTAGAACACGTCTCTGTCCTGGCACATTGTCGTGTGCGATATGTCCCTCCGGGTCTTCGGTCCTTGCGAAGCTCTATGTACTGCGAGCGCTGCTACTTGCAGCTGAGAAGGACCGCGGAGCTAGCAGCGAATTCGGAGAGCGCTAAGCACGAAGTCAAGAAGCGAGACGTGTCCCTGCAACGCGGTGCTAAGAGCAGCTTCCTCGCGGCGGGGGCGAGCTCCGGCCACAAGACATTCTCGTCGCAGCAACGGATCTCCGTGAAGGGCGTAGGCGAAAAGCTTTCGTTTTCCATTCGAACTGCGAGAGACGCAGACTGTTACACGGAGCTCTGAGAACAAAGGTGCACGCCCTAGGCGGGCTTGGGCAGAAGAAGCGTTCTCGAGCTCTTGGCTGCCCGCACACTGCTGGGTATGTGGCGCCCCTGCAGCGGCTTCTGGCCGCCGGCAAGTGAAAGCGGAGCAAGGCGTGGGCGAGGGCGGTGAACGAAGCGGCTATGTGCCGTGCTTGTGTGCACCACGTTAGAGGCTACTAGGAGAGGAAGGTGGTTGACTCTCGCTTGCCTTCCCAAGTGCCCTTAGCAGTCGGAAGGAGCAAGCTGAAGCACTGCTGCTTGTGCTGCTCCTTGGTTCCCTTGCAGCCCGCTCTGAAAGCATTGGCGGTCACTTCTAGGCGCCGAGTTGCACACACACAGCACCACGCTAAGTGCCGCGGAGAAGGGAAATCCAGAGTGCAGCGAGGAGCTGGACGTGGCTTACGTGCAGTAAGGAAAAGGTGAACCTAAGCAGTGCCTCTTCAATCTGGCCGCCTCTGCTCTGGTAGCAACTTTTGCAAGTCGGCAAAGGGAGCCGCGAGTATGTAGAACGGAGGGCGGCGAGACGCCGTGTGTTATGCGCCCTTTCAGGGCTGCTGACAAGGGGCTACTTTAAGAAGGCCTTCTTCGTCCTCGCGTCCTTCTCGCTTCGCTCTAGCTGCATGGAGTACAGCACAGCGAAGGAGTGAAGACGGGCACTGCCCCAGCTTTTGCCCTGGCGTGCAACGGCTGTGTGCTGCTTTTCCAAGCAGCAAGAGCACTGAGAAGTGAAAGCGATTGTGAAGGAGCTCTTTGGCTGCTCGTGTGCTCTTCGCTGCACTGCGCCGCTCGCAAGCGGCTGCGTTCTTCGGCGTCTGCCGTCCGGAGAGAGCTGAACTGCAGCGGTCAGTTTCAGCTCTGCCCAACAGCGTGCTCTCAGTTCTGCGGACAAGCACGCCCTGTTGCCTTGGCTCCGAGTGCAAAGTCCCTAGCGAGCACTCACTCAGTGCAATGCACCCAGAAAGACGCTCTCGCTCGTCTTTCAAGGAGCGATTCCTAACAGCACAAGCAGCAGAGGCACAAACTGGATGACGAGAAGGGACAATGTAGAACACGTCTCTGTCCTGGCACATTGTCGTGTGCGATATGTCCCTCCGGGTCTTCGGTCCTTGCGAAGCTCTATGTACTGCGAGCGCTGCTACTTGCAGCTGAGAAGGACCGCGGAGCTAGCAGCGAATTCGGAGAGCGCTAAGCACGAAGTCAAGAAGCGAGACGTGTCCCTGCAACGCGGTGCTAAGAGCAGCTTCCTCGCGGCGGGGGCGAGCTCCGGCCACAAGACATTCTCGTCGCAGCAACGGATCTCCGTGAAGGGCGTAGGCGAAAAGCTTTCGTTTTCCATTCGAACTGCGAGAGACGCAGACTGTTACACGGAGCTCTGAGAACAAAGGTGCACGCCCTAGGCGGGCTTGGGCAGAAGAAGCGTTCTCGAGCTCTTGGCTGCCCGCACACTGCTGGGTATGTGGCGCCCCTGCAGCGGCTTCTGGCCGCCGGCAAGTGAAAGCGGAGCAAGGCGTGGGCGAGGGCGGTGAACGAAGCGGCTATGTGCCGTGCTTGTGTGCACCACGTTAGAGGCTACTAGGAGAGGAAGGTGGTTGACTCTCGCTTGCCTTCCCAAGTGCCCTTAGCAGTCGGAAGGAGCAAGCTGAAGCACTGCTGCTTGTGCTGCTCCTTGGTTCCCTTGCAGCCCGCTCTGAAAGCATTGGCGGTCACTTCTAGGCGCCGAGTTGCACACACACAGCACCACGTTAAGTGTCGCGGAGAAGGGAAATCCAGAGTGCAGCGAGGAGCTGGACGTGGCTTACGTGCAGTAAGGAAAAGGTGAACCTAAGCAGTGCCTCTTCAATCTGGCCGCCTCTGCTCTGGTAGCAACTTTTGCAAGTCGGCAAAGGGAGCCGCGAGTATGTAGAACGGAGGGCGGCGAGACGCCGTGTGTTATGCGCCCTTTCAGGGCTGCTGACAAGGGGCTACTTTAAGAAGGCCTTCTTCGTCCTCGCGTCCTTCTCGCTTCGCTCTAGCTGCATGGAGTACAGCACAGCGAAGGAGTGAAGACGGGCACTGCCCCAGCTTTTGCCCTGGCGTGCAACGGCTGTGTGCTGCTTTTCCAAGCAGCAAGAGCACTGAGAAGTGAAAGCGATTGTGAAGGAGCTCTTTGGCTGCTCGTGTGCTCTTCGCTGCACTGCGCCGCTCGCAAGCGGCTGCGTTCTTCGGCGTCTGCCGTCCGGAGAGAGCTGAACTGCAGCGGTCAGTTTCAGCTCTGCCCAACAGCGTGCTCTCAGTTCTGCGGACAAGCACGCCCTGTTGCCTTGGCTCCGAGTGCAAAGTCCCTAGCGAGCACTCACTCAGTGCAATGCACCCAGAAAGACGCTCTCGCTCGTCTTTCAAGCAGCGATTCCTAACAGCAGAAGCAGCAGAGGCACAAACTGGATGACGAGAAGGGACAATGTAGAACACGTCTCTGTCCTGGCACATTGTCGTGTGCGATATGTCCCTCCGGGTCTTCGGTCCTTGCGAAGCTCTATGTACTGCGAGCGCTGCTACTTGCAGCTGAGAAGGACCGCGGAGCTAGCAGCGAATTCGGAGAGCGCTAAGCACGAAGTCAAGAAGCGAGACGTGTCCCTGCAACGCGGTGCTAAGAGCAGCTTCCTCGCGGCGGGGGCGAGCCCCGGCCACAAGACATTCTCGTCGCAGCAACGGATCTCCGTGAAGGGCGTAGGCGAAAAGCTTTCGTTTTCCATTCGAACTGCGAGAGACGCAGACTGTTACACGGAGCTCTGAGAACAAAGGTGCACGCCCTAGGCGGGCTTGGGCAGAAGAAGCGTTCTCGAGCTCTTGGCTGCCGGCCCACTGCTGGCTATGTGGCGCCTCTGCAGCGGCTTCTGGCCGCCGGCAAGTGAAAGCGGCGCCAGGCGTGGGCGAGGGCGGTGAACGAAGCGGCAAAAGCGCCGTGCTTGTGTGCACCACGTTAGAGGCTACTAGGAGAGGAAGGTGGTTGACTCTCGCTTGCCTTCCCAAGTGCCCTTAGCAGTCGGAAGGAGCAAGCTGAAGCACTGCTGCTTGTGCTGCTCCTTGGTTCCCTTGCAGCCCGCTCTGAAAGCATTGGCGGTCACTTCTAGGCGCCGAGTTGCACACACACAGCACCACGCTAAGTGCCGCGGAGAAGGGAAATCCAGAGTGCAGCGAGGAGCTGGACGTGGCTTACGTGCAGTAAGGAAAAGGTGAACCTAAGCACTGCCTCTTCAATCTGGCCGCCTCTGCTCTGGTAGCAACTTTTGCAAGTCGGCAAAGGGAGCCGCGAGTATGTAGAACGGAGGGCGGCGAGACGCCGTGTGTTATGCGCCCTTTCAGGGCTGCTGACAAGGGGCTACTTTAAGAAGGCCTTCTTCGTCCTCGCGTCCTTCTCGCTTCGCTCTAGCTGCATGGAGTACAGCACAGCGAAGGAGTGAAGACGGGCACTGCCCCAGCTTTTGCCCTGGCGTGCAACGGCTGTGTGCTGCTTTTCCAAGCAGCAAGAGCACTGAGAAGTGAAAGCGATTGTGAAGGAGCTCTTTGGCTGCTCGTGTGCTCTTCGCTGCACTGCGCCGCTCGCAAGCGGCTGCGTTCTTCGGCGTCTGCCGTCCGGAGAGAGCTGAACTGCAGCGGTCAGTTTCAGCTCTGCCCAACAGCGTGCTCTCAGTTCTGCGGACAAGCACGCCCTGTTGCCTTGGCTCCGAGTGCAAAGTCCCTAGCGAGCACTCACTCAGTGCAATGCACCCAGAAAGACGCTCTCGCTCGTCTTTCAAGGAGCGATTCCTAACAGCAGAAGCAGCAGAGGCACAAACTGGATGACGAGAAGGGACAATGTAGAACACGTCTCTGTCCTGGCACATTGTCGTGTGCGATATGTCCCTCCGGGTCTTCGGTCCTTGCGAAGCTCTATGTACTGCGAGCGCTGCTACTTGCAGCTGAGAAGGACCGCGGAGCTAGCAGCGAATTCGGAGAGCGCTAAGCACGAAGTCAAGAAGCGAGACGTGTCCCTGCAACGCGGTGCTAAGAGCAGCTTCCTCGCGGCGGGGGCGAGCTCCGGCCACAAGACATTCTCGTCGCAGCAACGGATCTCCGTGAAGGGCGTAGGCGAAAAGCTTTCGTTTTCCATTCGAACTGCGAGAGACGCAGACTGTTACACGGAGCTCTGAGAACAAAGGTGCACGCCCTAGGCGGGCTTGGGCAGAAGAAGCGTTCTCGAGCTCTTGGCTGCCCGCACACTGCTGGGTATGTGGCGCCCCTGCAGCGGCTTCTGGCCGCCGGCAAGTGAAAGCGGAGCAAGGCGTGGGCGAGGGCGGTGAACGAAGCGGCTATGTGCCGTGCTTGTGTGCACCACGTTAGAGGCTACTAGGAGAGGAAGGTGGTTGACTCTCGCTTGCCTTCCCAAGTGCCCTTAGCAGTCGGAAGGAGCAAGCTGAAGCACTGCTGCTTGTGCTGCTCCTTGGTTCCCTTGCAGCCCGCTCTGAAAGCATTGGCGGTCACTTCTAGGCGCCGAGTTGCACACACACAGCACCACGTTAAGTGTCGCGGAGAAGGGAAATCCAGAGTGCAGCGAGGAGCTGGACGTGGCTTACGTGCAGTAAGGAAAAGGTGAACCTAAGCACTGCCTCTTCAATCTGGCCGCCTCTGCTCTGGTAGCAACTTTTGCAAGTCGGCAAAGGGAGCCGCGAGTATGTAGAACGGAGGGCGGCGAGACGCCGTGTGTTATGCGCCCTTTCAGGGCTGCTGACAAGGGGCTACTTTAAGAAGGCCTTCTTCGTCCTCGCGTCCTTCTCGCTTCGCTCTAGCTGCATGGAGTACAGCACAGCGAAGGAGTGAAGACGGGCACTGCCCCAGCTTTTGCCCTGGCGTGCAACGGCTGTGTGCTGCTTTTCCAAGCAGCAAGAGCACTGAGAAGTGAAAGCGATTGTGAAGGAGCTCTTTGGCTGCTCGTGTGCTCTTCGCTGCACTGCGCCGCTCGCAAGCGGCTTCGTTCTTCGGCGTCTGCCGTCCGGAGAGAGCTGAACTGCAGCGGTCAGTTTCAGCTCTGCCCAACAGCGTGCTCTCAGTTCTGCGGACAAGCACGCCCTGTTGCCTTGGCTCCGAGTGCAAAGTCCCTAGCGAGCACTCACTCAGTGCAATGCACCCAGAAAGACGCTCTCGCTCGTCTTTCAAGGAGCGATTCCTAACAGCAGAAGCAGCAGAGGCACAAACTGGATGACGAGAAGGGACAATGTAGAACACGTCTCTGTCCTGGCACATTGTCGTGTGCGATATGTCCCTCCGGGTCTTCGGTCCTTGCGAAGCTCTATGTACTGCGAGCGCTGCTACTTGCAGCTGAGAAGGACCGCGGAGCTAGCAGCGATTTCGGAGAGCGCTAAGCACGAAGTCAAGAAGCGAGACGTGTCCCTGCAATGCGCTGCTAATAGCAGCTTCCTCGCGGCGGGGGCGAGCTCCGGCCACAAGACGTTCTCGTCCTGGCAACGGATCTCTGTGAAGGGCGTAGGCGAAAAGCTTTCGTTTTCCATTCGAACTGCGAGAGAGGCAGACTGTTGAACGGGGCTCTGAGAACAAAGGTGCACGCCCTAGGCGGGCTTGGGTTGAAGCAGCGTTCTCGAGCTCTTGGCTGCCGGCCCACTGCTGGCTATGTGGCGCCTCTGCAGCGGCTTCTGGCCGCCGGCAAGTGAAAGCGCCGCCAGGCGTGGGCGAGGGCGGTGAACGAAGCGGCAAAAGCGCCGTGCTTGTGTGCACCACGTTAGAGGCTACTAGGAGAGGAAGGTGGTTGACTCTCGCTTGCCTTCCCAAGTGCCCTTAGCAGTCGGAAGGAGCAAGCTGAAGCACTGCTGCTTGTGCTGCTCCTTGGTTCCCTTGCAGCCCGCTCTGAAAGCATTGGCGGTCACTTCTAGGCGCCGAGTTGCACACACACAGCACCGCGTTAAGTGTCGCGGAGAAGGGAAATCCAGAGTGCAGCGAGGAGCTGGACGTGGCTTACGTGCAGTAAGGAAAAGGTGAACCTAAGCACTGCCTCTTCAATCTGGCCGCCTCTGCTCTGGTAGCAACTTTTGCAAGTCGGCAAAGGGAGCCGCGAGTATGTAGAACGGAGGGCGGCGAGACGCCGTGTGTTATGCGCCCTTTCAGGGCTGCTGACAAGGGGCTACTTTAAGAAGGCCTTCTTCGTCCTCGCGTCCTTCTCGCTTCGCTCTAGCTGCATGGAGTACAGCACAGCGAAGGAGTGAAGACGGGCACTGCCCCAGCTTTTGCCCTGGCGTGCAACGGCTGTGTGCTGCTTTTCCAAGCAGCAAGAGCACTGAGAAGTGAAAGCGATTGTGAAGGAGCTCTTTGGCTGCTCGTGTGCTCTTCGCTGCACTGCGCCGCTCGCAAGCGGCTGCGTTCTTCGGCGTCTGCCGTCCGGAGAGAGCTGAACTGCAGCGGTCAGTTTCAGCTCTGCCCAACAGCGTGCTCTCAGTTCTGCGGACAAGCACGCCCTGTTGCCTTGGCTCCGAGTGCAAAGTCCCTAGCGAGCACTCACTCAGTGCAATGCACCCAGAAAGACGCTCTCGCTCGTCTTTCAAGCAGCGATTCCTAACAGCAGAAGCAGCAGAGGCACAAACTGGATGACGAGAAGGGACAATGTAGAACACGTCTCTGTCCTGGCACATTGTCGTGTGCGATATGTCCCTCCGGGTCTTCGGTCCTTGCGAAGCTCTATGTACTGCGAGCGCTGCTACTTGCAGCTGAGAAGGACCGCGGAGCTAGCAGCGAATTCGGAGAGCGCTAAGCACGAAGTCAAGAAGCGAGACGTGTCCCTGCAACGCGGTGCTAAGAGCAGCTTCCTCGCGCCGGGGGCGAGCTCCGGCCACAAGACATTCTCGTCGCAGCAACGGATCTCCGTGAAGGGCGTAGGCGAAAAGCTTTCGTTTTCCATTCGAACTGCGAGAGACGCAGACTGTTACACGGAGCTCTGAGAACAAAGGTGCACGCCCTAGGCGGGCTTGGGCAGAAGAAGCGTTCTCGAGCTCTTGGCTGCCCGCACACTGCTGGGTATGTGGCGCCCCTGCGGCGGCTTCTGGCCGCCGGCAAGTGAAAGCGGAGCAAGGCGTGGGCGAGGGCGGTGAACGAAGCGGCTATGTGCCGTGCTTGTGTGCACCACGTTAGAGGCTACTAGGAGAGGAAGGTGGTTGACTCTCGCTTGCCTTCCCAAGTGCCCTTAGCAGTCGGAAGGAGCAAGCTGAAGCACTGCTGCTTGTGCTGCTCCTTGGTTCCCTTGCAGCCCGCTCTGAAAGCATTGGCGGTCACTTCTAGGCGCCGAGTTGCACACACACAGCACCGCGTTAAGTGTCGCGGAGAAGGGAAATCCAGAGTGCAGCGAGGAGCTGGACGTGGCTTACGTGCAGTAAGGAAAAGGTGAACCTAAGCACTGCCTCTTCAATCTGGCCGCCTCTGCTCTGGTAGCAACTTTTGCAAGTCGGCAAAGGGAGCCGCGAGTATGTAGAACGGAGGGCGGCGAGACGCCGTGTGTTATGCGCCCTTTCAGGGCTGCTGACAAGGGGCTACTTTAAGAACGCCTTCTTCGTCCTCGCGTCCTTCTCGCTTCGCTCTAGCTGCATGGAGTACAGCACAGCGAAGGAGTGAAGACGGGCACTGCCCCAGCTTTTGCCCTGGCGTGCAACGGCTGTGTGCTGCTTTTCCAAGCAGCAAGAGCACTGAGAAGTGAAAGCGATTGTGAAGGAGCTCTTTGGCTGCTCGTGTGCTCTTCGCTGCACTGCGCCGCTCGCAAGCGGCTTCGTTCTTCGGCGTCTGCCGTCCGGAGAGAGCTGAACTGCAGCGGTCAGTTTCAGCTCTGCCCAACAGCGTGCTCTCAGTTCTGCGGACAAGCACGCCCTGTTGCCTTGGCTCCGAGTGCAAAGTCCCTAGCGAGCACTCACTCAGTGCAATGCACCCAGAAAGACGCTCTCGCTCGTCTTTCAAGGAGCGATTCCTAACAGAAGAAGCAGCAGAGGCACAAACTGGATGACGAGAAGGGACAATGTAGAACACGTCTCTGTCCTGGCACATTGTCATGTGCGATATGTCCCTCCGGGTCTTCGGTCCTTGCGAAGCTCTATGTACTGCGAGCGCAGCTACTTGCAGCTGAGAAGGACCGCGGAGCTAGCAGCGAATTCGGAGAGCGCTAAGCACGAAGTCAAGAAGCGAGACGTGTCCCTGCAACGCGGTGCTAAGAGCAGCTTCCTCGCGGCGGGGGCGAGCCCCGGCCACAAGACATTCTCGTCCTGGCAACGGATCTCCGTGAAGGGCGTAGGCGAAAAGCTTTCGTTTTCCATTCGAACTGCGAGAGAGGCAGACTGTTACACGGAGCTCTGAGAACAAAGGTGCACGCCCTAGGCGGGCTTGGGCAGAAGAAGCGTTCTCGAGCTCTTGGCTGCCCGCACACTGCTGGGTATGTGGCGCCCCTGCGGCGGCTTCTGGCCGCCGGCAAGTGAAAGCGGAGCCAGGCGTGGGCGAGGGCGGTGAACGAAGCGGCTATGTGCCGTGCTTGTGTGCACCACGTTAGAGGCTACTAGGAGAGGAAGGTGGTTGACGGTCGCTTGCCTTCCCAAGTGCCCTTAGCAGTCGGAAGGAGCAAGCTGAAGCACTGCTGCTTGTGCTGCTCCTTGGTTCCCTTGCAGCCCGCTCTGAAAGCATTGGCGGTCACTTCTAGGCGCCGAGTTGCACACACGCAGCACCACGCTAAGTGCCGCGGAGAAGGGAAATCCAGAGTGCAGCGAGGAGCTGGACGTGGCTTACGTGCAGTAAGGAAAAGGTGAACCTAAGCACTGCCTCTTCAATCTGGCCGCCTCTGCTCTGGTAGCAACTTTTGCAAGTCGGCAAAGGGAGCCGCGAGTATGTAGAACGGAGGGCGGCGAGACGCCGTGTGTTATGCGCGCTTTCAGGGCTGCTGACAAGGGGCTGCTTTAAGAACGCCTTCTTCGTCCTCGCGTCCTTCTCGCTTCGTTCTAGCTGCATGGAGTACAGCACAGCGAAGGAGTGAAGACGGGCACTGCCCCAGCTTTTGCCCTGGCGTGCAACGGCTGTGTGCTGCTTTTCCAAGCAGCAAGAGCACTGAGAAGTGAAAGCGATTGTGAAGGAGCTCTTTGGCTGCTCGTGTGCTCTTCGCTGCACTGCGCCGCTCGCAAGCGGCTTCGTTCTTCGGCGTCTGCCGTCCGGAGAGAGCTGAACTGCAGCGGTCAGTTTCAGCTCTGCCCAACAGCGTGCTCTCAGTTCTGCGGACAAGCACGCCCTGTTGCCTTGGCTCCGAGTGCAAAGTCCCTAGCGAGCACTCACTCAGTGCAATGCACCCAGAAAGACGCTCTCGCTCGTCTTTCAAGCAGCGATTCCTAACAGCAGAAGCAGCAGAGGCACAAACTGGATGACGAGAAGGGACAATGTAGAACACGTCTCTGTCCTGGCACATTGTCGTGTGCGATATGTCCCTCCGGGTCTTCGGTCCTTGCGAAGCTCTATGTACTGCGAGCGCAGCTACTTGCAGCTGAGAAGGACCGCGGAGCTAGCAGCGAATTCGGAGAGCGCTAAGCACGAAGTCAAGAAGCGAGACGTGTCCCTGCAACGCGGTGCTAAGAGCAGCTTCCTCGCGGCGGGGGCGAGCCCCGGCCACAAGACATTCTCGTCCTGGCAACGGATCTCTGTGAAGGGCGTAGGCGAAAAGCTTTCGTTTTCCATTCGAACTGCGAGAGAGGCAGACTGTTACACGGAGCTCTGAGAACAAAGGTGTCCTAGGGTGATGTTATGGTGTTTCTATCTCCAATCGTGTGTCCTGATTATGTTTGGTATTATGTCCTGTGCTTCCAGGACTGAGTCTGAGAGTGAAGCTTTGTTTTGTCTTGTTATCAGCCGGCTCACCTCCCCCATGGTCTATGTTTAGGAGAGGTTTTAGCTCGGCTTGCTTGCTTGCTTGCTTGCTTGCTTGCTTGCTTGCCTGCTTGCTTGCCTGCTTGCTCGCTTCTGCCTTTTTCTTTCCTTCGCTTTGCCCTTGCTTTCTGCTTATTAGTTAGTTCAGCTAGGCAGTCCAACTTTTTCCCTGGACTGTTTTCTCTTCCACCCCGTCCCCTCCCTCTCCTGGATACCATCTGAACGGACGGGGACCTGGGAACCCCAAGAAACACCGGGAGGCTACACTTTGTCACCTGCAGCAGTCATCCCCAGCGCCAGAGACTGATAACTGAGCGACCACTCGCCAGAGAGACTGAGTTTGTCATCCCTTCAGAACGGTGAAAGAGTTTTTTTGTCAGCTGGTGTTGTCTTTTTTCCCTGTGCTGGGGAGTGTCTTGCTTGTTAAATAAACAGGTTTTTTCTCCCACTCTTCTCCAAGGAAATTCTTCCCGAACCCGGTGGGGTGGGGGGGGGAGGAGTCGTGGGGTTTGCTGTCTGGGGGCTCCTTCTGGAGGTTTTCCCCCAAATTTGCCCAAACCCAGGACAAATAAATTGGCGCCCAACTCGAGGCTCGCGAAAGTGGGAAAAAAACCCTGTTCTAATAATAATAATTTGGTTCAAATTCTTTTGCGTTGGTATAGAGCAGTTATTGGCTATGTTGTTGGAATTCATGTCTTTTGGGGTGGAGGCCTGCATGGGATTTTGGTCCCTAGGGTTTTTTGAAGTCTTAATACCTTTGTGGTCCCTGGGTTTATTTGCTTATCCAGAAATAGCTCCGGTATTGTCCCTAATGCGTAGTTTCTGTAGCAGAGGGGCATTGACCAAAATATCCATCGGGCTGGGCTTGGTTTTAATGGCCTGCAGGAGATTTATAAAGGTGCTGGAATCTGTTCCAGGAATGTATGGTTCTTGGCTGTGGTTGTGCACTCAGTTTGTTAGAGGAGAAGCAGGGGATGAGGCTTTTCAGCCTTTGTTCTCCTTCTTCTCCTCTGAATTTGTTACATCCTTATTAGAGAATGTTCAGTTCCCCCTGAGTGTTAAAGAGACCATCTTTCTGGTGTTTAATATAGTAAGCTTTCTCTATACAGTCTGCAGTTTCTCTAGAATGAGAGCTGAGATTTCTAGAGGGGCTGAGACCCTTGACCCCAGAGTAGAGCCAGGCGTGAGGAATCCTGAATGGTGTGGGAAATGGGAGGATATGGGCCAAATCTTAAAGGAATTTTCTGACCCTACATCCTGGGATTTTCCATGTGAACAAATTCAGAACCCAGCTGAGGTAGCAAAGTACCTGAAAGAGAAGTGCCATGGTAATTCTAAGGAGAAGAAGATCATTGCAGTGAGCTGGGCCCTGGCATATGCTTACCGTACCCTGCTAGATACTGTAGGGCAGCAGACAGAGGAAGGGGGACAGGCAGATAAATCAGCCACTATCCCAGTCACTCAGGCTGCAGCCAACACCCCAGGCTCGAGGCCAACAACTACACCAGACAGTGAGCCTAAGCCAGCAGCTAAACCTGTCAGTAAGCCTCAACCAATGGCTGTTGCTACCAGCACGAGAAGTGGAAAGTGCACAGACAAGACTGATCGACCAGTGGATGATGATGATGATGATGATGCAGGAGAAGGACCCTCGACGCCTCCTGACATAAAACCAGGAGTCAAAGCAACTGGTAAAAGATCAGAGGCCAATATTGAGTCTTTTTCCCTAAAGGACCTCCGTGGCCTAAGAAAGGATTACACCCGACGACCTGATGAGTCTATAATTAGTTGGTTGGTCCGTCTTTGGGATGCTGCAGGCGAGGCTACAATTCTGGATGGCACTGAAGCCAGGCATTTGGGATCCCTGTCACATGATCCTGTCATCGACCAAGGAATGATGAGAGGGCCTAACCCTCACAGCCTCTGGGCACGGGTCCTGGACAGTGTAGCACAAAGATACCTGTGTGCAGATGATCTCTATATGCAGCAGACCCACTGGAAGACGATAGAACAAGGGATCCAACGCCTGAGAGAAATGGCAGTGGCAGAGATTATCTTCTCAGATGACATAACAACTAGGAATCCGGACTTGGTACCATGTACATCTGTGATGTGGCGAAAACTTGTACGACTTGGGCCCCATGAATATGCTTCTGCTTTAGCAATAATGAAGCGGGACGAGAGGGATGAGACCGTGCTTGATATGGCAAAGAAGCTCCGAGCATATGCAGATGCTGTGCATGGCCCAACACATGCCAGAATTGCAGCTGTGGAAACACGTCTGCAGAAATTAGAAGACAAGATAGAGGAGAATCATAAAAGACTCAGGGAGGAGATTAAAGAGGACCTTCTCCAAATCTCAGCAGTACAAATTAGAGGCCCTGGTATCCAACGCAGACGTTCCCCTGATGGGGAGAGGAGGTACACCCCACGAGCTGAGCTGTGGTTCTTCCTACGTGATTGCGGAGAAAACATGAGGAGATGGGATGGAAAATCTACTGCTGCTCTGGCACAACGGGTGCGTGAATTGAAGGAAGGCAAGACCCAAAGAGGAAGTTCCACCAAAAGGAGAGCAGCTCCAGTTGCCCGTAGCCAAGCTGCCAAGTATGATGATGATGATATATCTGATCCCCTTGAAGGAACCTCTAAGACATATGCCCAAGGAAAGAAGGATAAACAGGCTTAGAGGGGCCCTGCCTCTAGCCAGGGAGAGGCGAGGGAAAATCGTGTCTTCTGGACTGTGTGGATTCGTTGGCCTGGCACATCGGAACCACAAAAGTATAAAGCTTTGGTTGATACTGGTGCCCAATGCACATTAGTCCCATCAAGATATGTGGGGGCAGAATCTGTTTCTATTGCTGGTGTGACAGGTGGATCACAGGACTTTACCTTGGTGGAAGCTGATGTGAGCTTGACTGGACATGAATGGAAAAAACATCCTATTGTGACTGGCCCAGAGGCCCCATGCATTTTGGGCATAGATTACCTCCGAAGGGGGTATTTTAAAGATCCAAAAGGATTCAGGTGGGCATTTGGGATAGCAACTGTGGTGACAGAGGGCATCCAGCAATTGAACACCTTGTCTGGACTGTCTGAGAATCCAAGTACTGTAGGACTTCTGAAAGGAGAAGAGCAAAAGGTACCAATTGCCACTTCCATAGTGCATCGCCGACAATACAGAACAACTCGAGATGCCGTGGTTCCCATCCATAAAATGATCCGTGAGCTGGAGAGCCAAGGGGTGGTCAGCAAAACCCACTCACCCTTCAACAGCCCCATCTGGCCTGTACGTAAATCTGAAGGAGAATGGAGACTGACCGTAGACTATCGTGCATTGAATGAGGTGACTCCACCA
Source organism: Sturnus vulgaris (assembly GCF_052056855.1). NCBI lineage: Eukaryota > Metazoa > Chordata > Aves > Passeriformes > Sturnidae > Sturnus > Sturnus vulgaris. The sequence goes on along the minus strand of NW_028275906.1, from coordinate 105,131 downwards.
CTGAGCGCTGCCGTGCCGGACATGCTGGAACTGCAGTACGAGCTGGAGTCCAAGGCAGCAAAGTGGTACGCCACTATCGATATCGCCAATGCATTTTTCTCCATTCCTCTGGCAGCAGAGTGCAGGCCTCAGTTTGCTTTCACATGGAGGGGAGTGCAGTACACCTGGAATCGACTGCCCCAGGGGTGGAAGCACAGTCCTACTATCTGCCATGGACTGATCCAGACTACACTAGAAAAAGGTGAGGCCCCAGAACATTTACAATATATTGATGATATCATTGTGTGGGGGAACACAGCAGCAGAAGTGTTCAAGAAAGGAGAGAGAATCATCCAAATCCTCCTGGAAGCCGGCTTCGCCATCAAGAAGAGTAAAGTTAAGGGACCTGCTCGAGAGATCCAGTTCCTGGGAGTGAAGTGGCAAGATGGACGGCGTCAGATTCCTACTGATGTCATCAACAAAATCACAGCTATGTCCCCACCAACCAACAAGAAGGAGACACAAGCTTTCTTAGGCGCCATAGGTTTTTGGAGGATGCACATTCCTGAGTATAGTCAGATTGTGAGCCCTCTTTACCTGGTCACCCGCAAGAAGAACGATTTCCATTGGGGCCCTGAGCAGCAACAAGCTTTTGCCCAGATAAAGCAGGAAATTGCTCATGCAGTAGCCCTTGGCCCAGTCAGGACGGGACCAGATGTGAAGAACGTGCTCTACTCTGCAGCCGGGAACCATGGTCTGTCCTGGAGCCTGTGGCAGAAGGTGCCTGGTGAGACTCGAGGCCGACCATTAGGATTTTGGAGTCGGAGCTACAGAGGGTCTGAAGCTAACTACACCCCAACAGAGAAGGAGATCTTGGCTGCCTACGAAGGGGTCCAAGCAGCCTCAGAGGTGGTTGGCACAGAAGCACAACTCCTCCTGGCACCCCGACTGCCAGTGCTGGGGTGGATGTTCAGAGGAAAGGTTCCCTCAACCCACCATGCCACCAGTGCTACATGGAGCAAGTGGATTGCCCTCATTACACAGCGCACCCGGATTGGAAAACTGAATCGCCCTGGGATTTTGGAAGTAATTACAAATTGGCCTGAAGGTGAAAGTTTTGGTGTCACAGATGAGGAACAAGAACCAGTGACACGGGCTGAAGAAGCTCCACCATATAACCAACTGCCAGCAGAGGAAACACGCTATGCTCTATTCACCGACGGTTCCTGTCGCATTGTGGGGATGAATCGGAGGTGGAAAGCAGCCGTATGGAGCCCCACGCGACGGGTAGCAGAGGCCACTGAAGGAGAGGGTGGATCCAGTCAACTTGCTGAACTCAAAGCGGTTCAACTGGCCTTAGACATTGCTGAAAGAGAGAAGTGGCCAAAGCTTTACCTTTATACCGATTCATGGATGGTAGCCAATGCTCTGTGGGGATGGTTGGAGAGATGGAAAGAGGCTAACTGGCAGCATAGAGGAAAACCAATTTGGGCTGCCGAAGAGTGGAAAGATATCGCTACCCGGTTAGAGAAATTACCTGTGAAGGTTCGCCATGTAGATGCCCATGTTCCCAGAAGTAGGGCTAATGAAGAGCAGAAAAACAATCAGCAGGTAGATCAGGCTGCAAAGATAGGGGTGTCGAAGATAGACCTTGATTGGGAACACAAGGGAGAGTTGTTCCTGGCTCGATGGGCCCATGATGCCTCAGGTCATCAGGGCAGAGATGCCACATATAAGTGGGCACGAGACCGAGGGGTGGATCTAACCATGGACAGTATTTCTCAAGTTATCCATGACTGTGAGACGTGCGCTGCCATCAAGCAAGCCAAGCGGGTGAAGCCCCTCTGGTATGGGGGGCGGTGGTCCAAGTACAAGTATGGAGAGGCCTGGCAGATTGACTACATCACACTGCCTCAAACCCGCCAGGGCAAGCGCTATGTACTGACCATGGTGGAAGCCACCACTGGATGGTTGGAGACCTACCCTGTGTCTCACGCTACAGCCCGTAACACCATCCTGGGCCTGGAAAAGCAGGTCCTTTGGAGGCATGGCACCCCTGAGAGGATTGAGTCAGACAATGGGACTCATTTCAAGAATAGCCTTATCAACACTTGGGCTAGGGAACATGGCATTGAGTGGGTGTACCATATCCCCTACCATGCACCAGCTGCAGGGAAGGTGGAAAGGTACAATGGACTGTTAAAAACCACCTTGAGAGCATTGGGTGGGGGATCATTCAAAAACTGGGAGCAGCATTTAGCAAAGGCCACTTGGTTAGTTAACACCCGGGGTTCCACCAACCGAGCGGGCCCTGCCCAGTCTAAGTCCCTGAATATAGTAGATGGAGACAAAGTCCCAGTGGCACATATCAGAGGTTTGTTGGGGAAGGCAGTTTGGATCAATTCTGCCCCGAGTACAGACAAACCCATTCGTGGGATTGTCTTTGCTCAAGGACCAGGTTGTACATGGTGGGTAATGCAGAGAGATGGAACAACACGATGTGTGCCTCAGGGAGATCTGATTGTGGGGTGAGGCAGCATGAGACAGAAGGAAATGTGTCCGAATAAGTGAAAGATGGAAATTTCTACTTGCTGAAGTTTTTACATGCTGTTTAGTATGTTCACGATATGGAGATAAGGGGTGGAATGTCCTAGGGTGATGTTATGGTGTTTCTATCTCCAATCGTGTGTCCTGATTATGTTTGGTATTATGTCCTGTGCTTCCAGGACTGAGTCTGAGAGTGAAGCTTTGTTTTGTCTTGTTATCAGCCGGCTCACCTCCCCCATGGTCTATGTTTAGGAGAGGTTTTAGCTCGGCTTGCTTGCTTGCTTGCTTGCTTGCTTGCTTGCCTGCTTGCTTGCCTGCTTGCTCGCTTCTGCCTTTTTCTTTCCTTCGCTTTGCCCTTGCTTTCTGCTTATTAGTTAGTTCAGCTAGGCAGTCCAACTTTTTCCCTGGACTGTTTTCTCTTCCACCCCGTCCCCTCCCTCTCCTGGATACCATCTGAACGGACGGGGACCTGGGAACCCCAAGAAACACCGGGAGGCTACACTTTGTCACCTGCAGCAGTCATCCCCAGCGCCAGAGACTGATAACTGAGCGACCACTCGCCAGAGAGACTGAGTTTGTCATCCCTTCAGAACGGTGAAAGAGTTTTTTTGTCAGCTGGTGTTGTCTTTTTTCCCTGTGCTGGGGAGTGTCTTGCTTGTTAAATAAACAGGTTTTTTCTCCCACTCTTCTCCAAGGAAATTCTTCCCGAACCCGGTGGGGTGGGGGGGGGAGGAGTCGTGGGGTTTGCTGTCTGGGGGCTCCTTCTGGAGGTTTTCCCCCAAATTTGCCCAAACCCAGGACAACGCCCTAGGCGGGCTTGGGCAGAAGAAGCGTTCTCGAGCTCTTGGCTGCCCGCACACTGCTGGGTATGTGGCGCCCCTGCGGCGGCTTCTGGCCGCCGGCAAGTGAAAGCGGAGCCAGGCGTGGGCGAGGGCGGTGAACGAAGCGGCTATGTGCCGTGCTTGTGTGCACCACGTTAGAGGCTACTAGGAGAGGAAGGTGGTTGACGGTCGCTTGCCTTCCCAAGTGCCCTTAGCAGTCGGAAGGAGCAAGCTGAAGCACTGCTGCTTGTGCTGCTCCTTGGTTCCCTTGCAGCCCGCTCTGAAAGCATTGGCGGTCACTTCTAGGCGCCGAGTTGCACACACACAGCACGACGCTAAGTGCCGCGGAGAAGGGAAATCCAGAGTGCAGCGAGGAGCTGGACGTGGCTTACGTGCAGTAAGGAAAAGGTGAACCTAAGCACTGCCTCTTCAATCTGGCCGCCTCTGCTCTGGTAGCAACTTTTGCAAGTCGGCAAAGGGAGCCGCGAGTATGTAGAACGGAGGGCAGCGAGACGCCGTGTGTTATGCGCCCTTTCAGGGCTGCTGACAAGGGGCTGCTTTAAGAACGCCTTCTTCGTCCTCGCGTCCTTCTCGCTTCGCTCTAGCTGCATGGAGTACAGCACAGCGAAGGAGTGAAGACGGGCACTGCCCCAGCTTTTGCCCTGGCGTGCAACGGCTGTGTGCTGCTTTTCCAAGCAGCAAGAGCACTGAGAAGTGAAAGCGATTGTGAAGGAGCTCTTTGGCTGCTCGTGTGCTCTTCGCTGCACTGCGCCGCTCGCAAGCGGCTTCGTTCTTCGGCGTCTGCCGTCCGGAGAGAGCTGAACTGCAGCGGTCAGTTTCAGCTCTGCCCAACAGCGTGCTCTCAGTTCTGCGGACAAGCACGCCCTGTTGCCTTGGCTCCGAGTGCAAAGTCCCTAGCGAGCACTCACTCAGTGCAATGCACCCAGAAAGACGCTCTCGCTCGTCTTGCAAGGAGCGATTCCTAACAGCACAAGCAGCAGAGGCACAAACTGGATGACGAGAAGGGACAATGTAGAACACGTCTCTGTCCTGGCACATTGTCGTGTGCGATATGTCCCTCCGGGTCTTCGGTCCTTGCGAAGCTCTATGTACTGCGAGCGCAGCTACTTGCAGCTGAGAAGGACCGCGGAGCTAGCAGCGAATTCGGAGAGCGCTAAGCACGAAGTCAAGAAGCGAGACGTGTCCCTGCAACGCGGTGCTAAGAGCAGCTTCCTCGCGGCGGGGGCGAGCCCCGGCCACAAGACATTCTCGTCCTGGCAACGGATCTCTGTGAAGGGCGTAGGCGAAAAGCTTTCGTTTTCCATTCGAACTGCGAGAGAGGCAGACTGTTACACGGAGCTCTGAGAACAAAGGTGCACGCCCTAGGCGGGCTTGGGCAGAAGAAGCGTTCTCGAGCTCTTGGCTGCCCGCACACTGCTGGGTATGTGGCGCCCCTGCGGCGGCTTCTGGCCGCCGGCAAGTGAAAGCGGAGCCAGGCGTGGGCGAGGGCGGTGAACGAAGCGGCTATGTGCCGTGCTTGTGTGCACCACGTTAGAGGCTACTAGGAGAGGAAGGTGGTTGACGGTCGCTTGCCTTCCCAAGTGCCCTTAGCAGTCGGAAGGAGCAAGCTGAAGCACTGCTGCTTGTGCTGCTCCTTGGTTCCCTTGCAGCCCGCTCTGAAAGCATTGGCGGTCACTTCTAGGCGCCGAGTTGCACACACACAGCACGACGCTAAGTGCCGCGGAGAAGGGAAATCCAGAGTGCAGCGAAGAGCTGGACGTGGCTTACGTGCAGTAAGGAAAAGGTGAACCTAAGCAGTGCCTCTTCAATCTGGCCGCCTCTGCTCTGGTAGCAACTTTTGCAAGTCGGCAAAGGGAGCCGCGAGTATGTAGAACGGAGGGCGGCGAGACGCCGTGTGTTATGCGCCCTTTCAGGGCTGCTGACAAGGGGCTACTTTAAGAACGCCTTCTTCGTCCTCGCGTCCTTCTCGCTTCGCTCTAGCTGCATGGAGTACAGCACAGCGAAGGAGTGAAGACGGGCACTGCCCCAGCTTTTGCCCTGGCGTGCAACGGCTGTGTGCTGCTTTTCCAAGCAGCAAGAGCACTGAGAAGTGAAAGCGATTGTGAAGGAGCTCTTTGGCTGCTCGTGTGCTCTTCGCTGCACTGCGCCGCTCGCAAGCGGCTGCGTTCTTCGGCGTCTGCCGTCCGGAGAGAGCTGAACTGCAGCGGTCAGTTTCAGCTCTGCCCAACAGCGTGCTCTCAGTTCTGCGGACAAGCACGCCCTGTTGCCTTGGCTCCGAGTGCAAAGTCCCTAGCGAGCACTCACTCAGTGCAATGCACCCAGAAAGACGCTCTCGCTCGTCTTTCAAGCAGCGATTCCTAACAGCAGAAGCAGCAGAGGCACAAACTGGATGACGAGAAGGGACAATGTAGAACACGTCTCTGTCCTGGCACATTGTCGTGTGCGATATGTCCCTCCGGGTCTTCGGTCCTTGCGAAGCTCTATGTACTGCGAGCGCTGCTACTTGCAGCTGAGAAGGACCGCGGAGCTAGCAGCGAATTCGGAGAGCGCTAAGCACGAAGTCAAGAAGCGAGACGTGTCCCTGCAACGCGGTGCTAAGAGCAGCTTCCTCGCGGCGGGGGCGAGCTCCGGCCACAAGACATTCTCGTCGCAGCAACGGATCTCCGTGAAGGGCGTAGGCGAAAAGCTTTCGTTTTCCATTCGAACTGCGAGAGACGCAGACTGTTACACGGAGCTCTGAGAACAAAGGTGCACGCCCTAGGCGGGCTTGGGCAGAAGAAGCGTTCTCGAGCTCTTGGCTGCCCGCACACTGCTGGGTATGTGGCGCCCCTGCAGCGGCTTCTGGCCGCCGGCAAGTGAAAGCGGAGCAAGGCGTGGGCGAGGGCGGTGAACGAAGCGGCTATGTGCCGTGCTTGTGTGCACCACGTTAGAGGCTACTAGGAGAGGAAGGTGGTTGACTCTCGCTTGCCTTCCCAAGTGCCCTTAGCAGTCGGATGGAGTAAGCTGAAGCACTGCTGCTTGTGCTGCTCCTTGGTTCCCTTGCAGCCCGCTCTGAAAGCATTGGCGGTCACTTCTAGGCGCCGAGTTGCACACACGCAGCACCACGCTAAGTGCCGCGGAGAAGGGAAATCCAGAGTGCAGCGAGGAGCTGGACGTGGCTTACGTGCAGTAAGGAAAAGGTGAACCTAAGCAGTGCCTCTTCAATCTGGCCGCCTCTGCTCTGGTAGCAACTTTTGCAAGTCGGCAAAGGGAGCCGCGAGTATGTAGAACGGAGGGCAGCGAGACGCCGTGTGTTATGCGCCCTTTCAGGGCTTCTGACAAGGGGCTACTTTAAGAACGCCTTCTTCGTCCTCGCGTCCTTCTCGCTTCGCTCTAGCTGCATGGAGTACAGCACAGCGAAGGAGTGAAGACGGGCACTGCCCCAGCTTTTGCCCTGGCGTGCAACGGCTGTGTGCTGCTTTTCCAAGCAGCAAGAGCACTGAGAAGTGAAAGCGATTGTGAAGGAGCTCTTTGGCTGCTCGTGTGCTCTTCGCTGCACTGCGCCGCTCGCAAGCGGCTGCGTTCTTCGGCGTCTGCCGTCCGGAGAGAGCTGAACTGCAGCGGTCAGTTTCAGCTCTGCCCAACAGCGTGCTCTCAGTTCTGCGGACAAGCACGCCCTGTTGCCTTGGCTCCGAGTGCAAAGTCCCTAGCGAGCACTCACTCAGTGCAATGCACCCAGAAAGACGCTCTCGCTCGTCTTTCAAGCAGCGATTCCTAACAGCAGAAGCAGCAGAGGCACAAACTGGATGACGAGAAGGGACAATGTAGAACACGTCTCTGTCCTGGCACATTGTCGTGTGCGATATGTCCCTCCGGGTCTTCGGTCCTTGCGAAGCTCTATGTACTGCGAGCGCTGCTACTTGCAGCTGAGAAGGACCGCGGAGCTAGCAGCGAATTCGGAGAGCGCTAAGCACGAAGTCAAGAAGCGAGACGTGTCCCTGCAATGCGCTGCTAATAGCAGCTTCCTCCCGGCGGGGGCGAGCTCCGGCCACAAGACGTTCTCGTCCTGGCAACGGATCTCCGTGAAGGGCGTAGGCGAAAAGCTTTCGTTTTCCATTCGAACTGCGAGAGAGGCAGACTGTTGAACGGGGCTCTGAGAACAAAGGTGCACGCCCTAGGCGGGCTTGGGTTGAAGCAGCGTTCTCGAGCTCTTGGCTGCCGGCCCACTGCTGGCTATGTGGCGCCTCTGCAGCGGCTTCTGGCCGCCGGCAAGTGAAAGCGGCGCCAGGCGTGGGCGAGGGCGGTGAACGAAGCGGCAAAAGCGCCGTGCTTGTGTGCACCACGTTAGAGGCTACTAGGAGAGGAAGGTGGTTGACTCTCGCTTGCCTTCCCAAGTGCCCTTAGCAGTCGGAAGGAGCAAGCTGAAGCACTGCTGCTTGTGCTGCTCCTTGGTTCCCTTGCAGCCCGCTCTGAAAGCATTGGCGGTCACTTCTAGGCGCCGAGTTGCACACACACAGCACCACGCTAAGTACCGCGGAGAAGGGAAATCCAGAGTGCAGCGAGGAGCTGGACGTGGCTTACGTGCAGTAAGGAAAAGGTGAACCTAAGCACTGCCTCTTCAATCTGGCCGCCTCTGCTCTGGTAGCAACTTTTGCAAGTCGGCAAAGGGAGCCGCGAGTATGTAGAACGGAGGGCGGCGAGACGCCGTGTGTTATGCGCCCTTTCAGGGCTGCTGACAAGGGGCTACTTTAAGAACGCCTTCTTCGTCCTCGCGTCCTTCTCGCTTCGCTCTAGCTGCATGGAGTACAGCACAGCGAAGGAGTGAAGACGGGCACTGCCCCAGCTTTTGCCCTGGCGTGCAACGGCTGTGTGCTGCTTTTCCAAGCAGCAAGAGCACTGAGAAGTGAAAGCGATTGTGAAGGAGCTCTTTGGCTGCTCGTGTGCTCTTCGCTGCACTGCGCCGCTCGCAAGCGGCTGCGTTCTTCGGCGTCTGCCGTCCGGAGAGAGCTGAACTGCAGCGGTCAGTTTCAGCTCTGCCCAACAGCGTGCTCTCAGTTCTGCGGACAAGCACGCCCTGTTGCCTTGGCTCCGAGTGCAAAGTCCCTAGCGAGCACTCACTCAGTGCAATGCACCCAGAAAGACGCTCTCGCTCGTCTTTCAAGCAGCGATTCCTAACAGCAGAAGCAGCAGAGGCACAAACTGGATGACGAGAAGGGACAATGTAGAACACGTCTCTGTCCTGGCACATTGTCGTGTGCGATATGTCCCTCCGGGTCTTCGGTCCTTGCGAAGCTCTATGTACTGCGAGCGCTGCTACTTGCAGCTGAGAAGGACCGCGGAGCTAGCAGCGAATTCGGAGAGCGCTAAGCACGAAGTCAAGAAGCGAGACGTGTCCCTGCAACGCGGTGCTAAGAGCAGCTTCCTCGCGGCGGGGGCGAGCTCCGGCCACAAGACATTCTCGTCGCAGCAACGGATCTCCGTGAAGGGCGTAGGCGAAAAGCTTTCGTTTTCCATTCGAACTGCGAGAGACGCAGACTGTTACACGGAGCTCTGAGAACAAAGGTGCACGCCCTAGGCGGGCTTGGGCAGAAGAAGCGTTCTCGAGCTCTTGGCTGCCCGCACACTGCTGGGTATGTGGCGCCCCTGCAGCGGCTTCTGGCCGCCGGCAAGTGAAAGCGGAGCAAGGCGTGGGCGAGGGCGGTGAACGAAGCGGCTATGTGCCGTGCTTGTGTGCACCACGTTAGAGGCTACTAGGAGAGGAAGGTGGTTGACTCTCGCTTGCCTTCCCAAGTGCCCTTAGCAGTCGGAAGGAGCAAGCTGAAGCACTGCTGCTTGTGCTGCTCCTTGGTTCCCTTGCAGCCCGCTCTGAAAGCATTGGCGGTCACTTCTAGGCGCCGAGTTGCACACACACAGCACCGCGTTAAGTGTCGCGGAGAAGGGAAATCCAGAGTGCAGCGAGGAGCTGGACGTGGCTTACGTGCAGTAAGGAAAAGGTGAACCTAAGCAGTGCCTCTTCAATCTGGCCGCCTCTGCTCTGGTAGCAACTTTTGCAAGTCGGCAAAGGGAGCCGCGAGTATGTAGAACGGAGGGCGGCGAGACGCCGTGTGTTATGCGCCCTTTCAGGGCTGCTGACAAGGGGCTACTTTAAGAACGCCTTCTTCGTCCTCGCGTCCTTCTCGCTTCGCTCTAGCTGCATGGAGTACAGCACAGCGAAGGAGTGAAGACGGGCACTGCCCCAGCTTTTGCCCTGGCGTGCAACGGTGCTTTTCCAAGCAGCAAGAGCACTGAGAAGTGAAAGCGATTGTGAAGGAGCTCTTTGGCTGCTCGTGTGCTCTTCGCTGCACTGCGCCGCTCGCAAGCGGCTGCGTTCTTCGGCGTCTGCCGTCCGGAGAGAGCTGAACTGCAGCGGTCAGTTTCAGCTCTGCCCAACAGCGTGCTCTCAGTTCTGCGGACAAGCACGCCCTGTTGCCTTGGCTCCGAGTGCAAAGTCCCTAGCGAGCACTCACTCAGTGCAATGCACCCAGAAAGACGCTCTCGCTCGTCTTTCAAGCAGCGATTCCTAACAGCAGAAGCAGCAGAGGCACAAACTGGATGACGAGAAGGGACAATGTAGAACACGTCTCTGTCCTGGCACATTGTCGTGTGCGATATGTCCCTCCGGGTCTTCGGTCCTTGCGAAGCTCTATGTACTGCGAGCGCTGCTACTTGCAGCTGAGAAGGACCGCGGAGCTAGCAGCGAATTCGGAGAGCGCTAAGCACGAAGTCAAGAAGCGAGACGTGTCCCTGCAACGCGGTGCTAAGAGCAGCTTCCTCGCGGCGGGGGCGAGCTCCGGCCACAAGACATTCTCGTCGCAGCAACGGATCTCCGTGAAGGGCGTAGGCGAAAAGCTTTCGTTTTCCATTCGAACTGCGAGAGACGCAGACTGTTACACGGAGCTCTGAGAACAAAGGTGCACGCCCTAGGCGGGCTTGGGCAGAAGAAGCGTTCTCGAGCTCTTGGCTGCCCGCACACTGCTGGGTATGTGGCGCCCCTGCAGCGGCTTCTGGCCGCCGGCAAGTGAAAGCGGAGCAAGGCGTGGGCGAGGGCGGTGAACGAAGCGGCTATGTGCCGTGCTTGTGTGCACCACGTTAGAGGCTACTAGGAGAGGAAGGTGGTTGACTCTCGCTTGCCTTCCCAAGTGCCCTTAGCAGTCGGAAGGAGCAAGCTGAAGCACTGCTGCTTGTGCTGCTCCTTGGTTCCCTTGCAGCCCGCTCTGAAAGCATTGGCGGTCACTTCTAGGCGCCGAGTTGCACACACACAGCACCGCGTTAAGTGTCGCGGAGAAGGGAAATCCAGAGTGCAGCGAGGAGCTGGACGTGGCTTACGTGCAGTAAGGAAAAGGTGAACCTAAGCAGTGCCTCTTCAATCTGGCCGCCTCTGCTCTGGTAGCAACTTTTGCAAGTCGGCAAAGGGAGCCGCGAGTATGTAGAACGGAGGGCGGCGAGACGCCGTGTGTTATGCGCCCTTTCAGGGCTGCTGACAAGGGGCTACTTTAAGAACGCCTTCTTCGTCCTCGCGTCCTTCTCGCTTCGCTCTAGCTGCATGGAGTACAGCACAGCGAAGGAGTGAAGACGGGCACTGCCCCAGCTTTTGCCCTGGCGTGCAACGGCTGTGTGCTGCTTTTCCAAGCAGCAAGAGCACTGAGAAGTGAAAGCGATTGTGAAGGAGCTCTTTGGCTGCTCGTGTGCTCTTCGCTGCACTGCGCCGCTCGCAAGCGGCTGCGTTCTTCGGCGTCTGCCGTCCGGAGAGAGCTGAACTGCAGCGGTCAGTTTCAGCTCTGCCCAACAGCGTGCTCTCAGTTCTGCGGACAAGCACGCCCTGTTGCCTTGGCTCCGAGTGCAAAGTCCCTAGCGAGCACTCACTCAGTGCAATGCACCCAGAAAGACGCTCTCGCTCGTCTTTCAAGCAGCGATTCCTAACAGCAGAAGCAGCAGAGGCACAAACTGGATGACGAGAAGGGACAATGTAGAACACGTCTCTGTCCTGGCACATTGTCGTGTGCGATATGTCCCTCCGGGTCTTCGGTCCTTGCGAAGCTCTATGTACTGCGAGCGCTGCTACTTGCAGCTGAGAAGGACCGCGGAGCTAGCAGCGAATTCGGAGAGCGCTAAGCACGAAGTCAAGAAGCGAGACGTGTCCCTGCAACGCGGTGCTAAGAGCAGCTTCCTCGCGGCGGGGGCGAGCTCCGGCCACAAGACATTCTCGTCGCAGCAACGGATCTCCGTGAAGGGCGTAGGCGAAAAGCTTTCGTTTTCCATTCGAACTGCGAGAGAGGCAGACTGTTGAACGGGGCTCTGAGAACAAAGGTGCACGCCCTAGGCGGGCTTGGGTTGAAGCAGCGTTCTCGAGCTCTTGGCTGCCGGCCCACTGCTGGCTATGTGGCGCCTCTGCAGCGGCTTCTGGCCGCCGGCAAGTGAAAGCGGCGCCAGGCGTGGGCGAGGGCGGTGAACGAAGCGGCAAAAGCGCCGTGCTTGTGTGCACCACGTTAGAGGCTACTAGGAGAGGAAGGTGGTTGACTCTCGCTTGCCTTCCCAAGTGCCCTTAGCAGTCGGAAGGAGCAAGCTGAAGCACTGCTGCTTGTGCTGCTCCTTGGTTCCCTTGCAGCCCGCTCTGAAAGCATTGGCGGTCACTTCTAGGCGCCGAGTTGCACACACACAGCACGACGCTAAGTGCCGCGGAGAAGGGAAATCCAGAGTGCAGCGAGGAGCTGGACGTGGCTTACGTGCAGTAAGGAAAAGGTGAACCTAAGCAGTGCCTCTTCAATCTGGCCGCCTCTGCTCTGGTAGCAACTTTTGCAAGTCGGCAAAGGGAGCCGCGAGTATGTAGAACGGAGGGCGGCGAGACGCCGTGTGTTATGCGCCCTTTCAGGGCTGCTGACAAGGGGCTACTTTAAGAACGCCTTCTTCGTCCTCGCGTCCTTCTCGCTTCGCTCTAGCTGCATGGAGTACAGCACAGCGAAGGAGTGAAGACGGGCACTGCCCCAGCTTTTGCCCTGGCGTGCAACGGCTGTGTGCTGCTTTTCCAAGCAGCAAGAGCACTGAGAAGTGAAAGCGATTGTGAAGGAGCTCTTTGGCTGCTCGTGTGCTCTTCGCTGCACTGCGCCGCTCGCAAGCGGCTGCGTTCTTCGGCGTCTGCCGTCCGGAGAGAGCTGAACTGCAGCGGTCAGTTTCAGCTCTGCCCAACAGCGTGCTCTCAGTTCTGCGGACAAGCACGCCCTGTTGCCTTGGCTCCGAGTGCAAAGTCCCTAGCGAGCACTCACTCAGTGCAATGCACCCAGAAAGACGCTCTCGCTCGTCTTTCAAGCAGCGATTCCTAACAGCAGAAGCAGCAGAGGCACAAACTGGATGACGAGAAGGGACAATGTAGAACACGTCTCTGTCCTGGCACATTGTCGTGTGCGATATGTCCCTCCGGGTCTTCGGTCCTTGCGAAGCTCTATGTACTGCGAGCGCTGCTACTTGCAGCTGAGAAGGACCGCGGAGCTAGCAGCGAATTCGGAGAGCGCTAAGCACGAAGTCAAGAAGCGAGACGTGTCCCTGCAACGCGGTGCTAAGAGCAGCTTCCTCGCGGCGGGGGCGAGCTCCGGCCACAAGACATTCTCGTCGCAGCAACGGATCTCCGTGAAGGGCGTAGGCGAAAAGCTTTCGTTTTCCATTCGAACTGCGAGAGACGCAGACTGTTACACGGAGCTCTGAGAACAAAGGTGCACGCCCTAGGCGGGCTTGGGCAGAAGAAGCGTTCTCGAGCTCTTGGCTGCCCGCACACTGCTGGGTATGTGGCGCCCCTGCAGCGGCTTCTGGCCGCCGGCAAGTGAAAGCGGAGCAAGGCGTGGGCGAGGGCGGTGAACGAAGCGGCTATGTGCCGTGCTTGTGTGCACCACGTTAGAGGCTACTAGGAGAGGAAGGTGGTTGACTCTCGCTTGCCTTCCCAAGTGCCCTTAGCAGTCGGAAGGAGCAAGCTGAAGCACTGCTGCTTGTGCTGCTCCTTGGTTCCCTTGCAGCCCGCTCTGAAAGCATTGGCGGTCACTTCTAGGCGCCGAGTTGCACACACACAGCACCGCGTTAAGTGTCGCGGAGAAGGGAAATCCAGAGTGCAGCGAGGAGCTGGACGTGGCTTACGTGCAGTAAGGAAAAGGTGAACCTAAGCAGTGCCTCTTCAATCTGGCCGCCTCTGCTCTGGTAGCAACTTTTGCAAGTCGGCAAAGGGAGCCGCGAGTATGTAGAACGGAGGGCGGCGAGACGCCGTGTGTTATGCGCCCTTTCAGGGCTGCTGACAAGGGGCTACTTTAAGAACGCCTTCTTCGTCCTCGCGTCCTTCTCGCTTCGCTCTAGCTGCATGGAGTACAGCACAGCGAAGGAGTGAAGACGGGCACTGCCCCAGCTTTTGCCCTGGCGTGCAACGGTGCTTTTCCAAGCAGCAAGAGCACTGAGAAGTGAAAGCGATTGTGAAGGAGCTCTTTGGCTGCTCGTGTGCTCTTCGCTGCACTGCGCCGCTCGCAAGCGGCTGCGTTCTTCGGCGTCTGCCGTCCGGAGAGAGCTGAACTGCAGCGGTCAGTTTCAGCTCTGCCCAACAGCGTGCTCTCAGTTCTGCGGACAAGCACGCCCTGTTGCCTTGGCTCCGAGTGCAAAGTCCCTAGCGAGCACTCACTCAGTGCAATGCACCCAGAAAGACGCTCTCGCTCGTCTTTCAAGCAGCGATTCCTAACAGCAGAAGCAGCAGAGGCACAAACTGGATGACGAGAAGGGACAATGTAGAACACGTCTCTGTCCTGGCACATTGTCGTGTGCGATATGTCCCTCCGGGTCTTCGGTCCTTGCGAAGCTCTATGTACTGCGAGCGCAGCTACTTGCAGCTGAGAAGGACCGCGGAGCTAGCAGCGAATTCGGAGAGCGCTAAGCACGAAGTCAAGAAGCGAGACGTGTCCCTGCAATGCGCTGCTAATAGCAGCTTCCTCCCGGCGGGGGCGAGCTCCGGCCACAAGACGTTCTCGTCCTGGCAACGGATCTCTGTGAAGGGCGTAGGCGAAAAGCTTTCGTTTTCCATTCGAACTGCGAGAGAGGCAGACTGTTGAACGGGGCTCTGAGAACAAAGGTGCACGCCCTAGGCGGGCTTGGGTTGAAGCAGCGTTCTCGAGCTCTTGGCTGCCGGCCCACTGCTGGCTATGTGGCGCCTCTGCAGCGGCTTCTGGCCGCCGGCAAGTGAAAGCGGCGCCAGGCGTGGGCGAGGGCGGTGAACGAAGCGGCAAAAGCGCCGTGCTTGTGTGCACCACGTTAGAGGCTACTAGGAGAGGAAGGTGGTTGACTCTCGCTTGCCTTCCCAAGTGCCCTTAGCAGTCGGAAGGAGCAAGCTGAAGCACTGCTGCTTGTGCTGCTCCTTGGTTCCCTTGCAGCCCGCTCTGAAAGCATTGGCGGTCACTTCTAGGCGCCGAGTTGCACACACACAGCACCACGCTAAGTGCCGCGGAGAAGGGAAATCCAGAGTGCAGCGAGGAGCTGGACGTGGCTTACGTGCAGTAAGGAAAAGGTGAACCTAAGCAGTGCCTCTTCAATCTGGCCGCCTCTGCTCTGGTAGCAACTTTTGCAAGTCGGCAAAGGGAGCCGCGAGTATGTAGAACGGAGGGCAGCGAGACGCCGTGTGTTATGCGCCCTTTCAGGGCTGCTGACAAGGGGCTACTTTAAGAACGCCTTCTTCGTCCTCGCGTCCTTCTCGCTTCGCTCTAGCTGCATGGAGTACAGCACAGCGAAGGAGTGAAGACGGGCACTGCCCCAGCTTTTGCCCTGGCGTGCAACGGCTGTGTGCTGCTTTTCCAAGCAGCAAGAGCACTGAGAAGTGAAAGCGATTGTGAAGGAGCTCTTTGGCTGCTCGTGTGCTCTTCGCTGCACTGCGCCGCTCGCAAGCGGCTGCGTTCTTCGGCGTCTGCCGTCCGGAGAGAGCTGAACTGCAGCGGTCAGTTTCAGCTCTGCCCAACAGCGTGCTCTCAGTTCTGCGGACAAGCACGCCCTGTTGCCTTGGCTCCGAGTGCAAAGTCCCTAGCGAGCACTCACTCAGTGCAATGCACCCAGAAAGACGCTCTCGCTCGTCTTTCAAGGAGCGATTCCTAACAGCACAAGCAGCAGAGGCACAAACTGGATGACGAGAAGGGACAATGTAGAACACGTCTCTGTCCTGGCACATTGTCGTGTGCGATATGTCCCTCCGGGTCTTCGGTCCTTGCGAAGCTCTATGTACTGCGAGCGCTGCTACTTGCAGCTGAGAAGGACCGCGGAGCTAGCAGCGAATTCGGAGAGCGCTAAGCACGAAGTCAAGAAGCGAGACGTGTCCCTGCAATGCGCTGCTAATAGCAGCTTCCTCCCGGCGGGGGCGAGCTCCGGCCACAAGACGTTCTCGTCCTGGCAACGGATCTCTGTGAAGGGCGTAGGCGAAAAGCTTTCGTTTTCCATTCGAACTGCGAGAGAGGCAGACTGTTGAACGGCGCTCTGAGAACAAAGGTGCACGCCCTAGGCGGGCTTGGGTTGAAGCAGCGTTCTCGAGCTCTTGGCTGCCGGCCCACTGCTGGCTATGTGGCGCCTCTGCAGCGGCTTCTGGCCGCCGGCAAGTGAAAGCGGCGCCAGGCGTGGGCGAGGGCGGTGAACGAAGCGGCAAAAGCGCCGTGCTTGTGTGCACCACGTTAGAGGCTACTAGGAGCGGAAGGTGGTTGACTCTCGCTTGCCTTCCCAAGTGCCCTTAGCAGTCGGAAGGAGCAAGCTGAAGCACTGCTGCTTGTGCTGCTCCTTGGTTCCCTTGCAGCCCGCTCTGAAAGCATTGGCGGTCACTTCTAGGCGCCGAGTTGCACACACACAGCACCACGCTAAGTGCCGCGGAGAAGGGAAATCCAGAGTGCAGCGAGGAGCTGGACGTGGCTTACGTGCAGTAAGGAAAAGGTGAACCTAAGCACTGCCTCTTCAATCTGGCCGCCTCTGCTCTGGTAGCAACTTTTGCAAGTCGGCAAAGGGAGCCGCGAGTATGTAGAACGGAGGGCGGCGAGACGCCGTGTGTTATGCGCCCTTTCAGGGCTGCTGACAAGGGGCTACTTTAAGAAGGCCTTCTTCGTCCTCGCGTCCTTCTCGCTTCGCTCTAGCTGCATGGAGTACAGCACAGCGAAGGAGTGAAGACGGGCACTGCCCCAGCTTTTGCCCTGGCGTGCAACGGCTGTGTGCTGCTTTTCCAAGCAGCAAGAGCACTGAGAAGTGAAAGCGATTGTGAAGGAGCTCTTTGGCTGCTCGTGTGCTCTTCGCTGCACTGCGCCGCTCGCAAGCGGCTGCGTTCTTCGGCGTCTGCCGTCCGGAGAGAGCTGAACTGCAGCGGTCAGTTTCAGCTCTGCCCAACAGCGTGCTCTCAGTTCTGCGGACAAGCACGCCCTGTTGCCTTGGCTCCGAGTGCAAAGTCCCTAGCGAGCACTCACTCAGTGCAATGCACCCAGAAAGACGCTCTCGCTCGTCTTTCAAGGAGCGATTCCTAACAGCAGAAGCAGCAGAGGCACAAACTGGATGACGAGAAGGGACAATGTAGAACACGTCTCTGTCCTGGCACATTGTCGTGTGCGATATGTCCCTCCGGGTCTTCGGTCCTTGCGAAGCTCTATGTACTGCGAGCGCTGCTACTTGCAGCTGAGAAGGACCGCGGAGCTAGCAGCGAATTCGGAGAGCGCTAAGCACGAAGTCAAGAAGCGAGACGTGTCCCTGCAACGCGGTGCTAAGAGCAGCTTCCTCGCGGCGGGGGCGAGCCCCGGCCACAAGACATTCTCGTCGCAGCAACGGATCTCCGTGAAGGGCGTAGGCGAAAAGCTTTCGTTTTCCATTCGAACTGCGAGAGACGCAGACTGTTACACGGAGCTCTGAGAACAAAGGTGCACGCCCTAGGCGGGCTTGGGCAGAAGAAGCGTTCTCGAGCTCTTGGCTGCCCGCACACTGCTGGGTATGTGGCGCCCCTGCAGCGGCTTCTGGCCGCCGGCAAGTGAAAGCGGAGCAAGGCGTGGGCGAGGGCGGTGAACGAAGCGGCTATGTGCCGTGCTTGTGTGCACCACGTTAGAGGCTACTAGGAGAGGAAGGTGGTTGACTCTCGCTTGCCTTCCCAAGTGCCCTTAGCAGTCGGAAGGAGCAAGCTGAAGCACTGCTGCTTGTGCTGCTCCTTGGTTCCCTTGCAGCCCGCTCTGAAAGCATTGGCGGTCACTTCTAGGCGCCGAGTTGCACACACACAGCACCACGTTAAGTGTCGCGGAGAAGGGAAATCCAGAGTGCAGCGAGGAGCTGGACGTGGCTTACGTGCAGTAAGGAAAAGGTGAACCTAAGCAGTGCCTCTTCAATCTGGCCGCCTCTGCTCTGGTAGCAACTTTTGCAAGTCGGCAAAGGGAGCCGCGAGTATGTAGAACGGAGGGCGGCGAGACGCCGTGTGTTATGCGCCCTTTCAGGGCTGCTGACAAGGGGCTACTTTAAGAAGGCCTTCTTCGTCCTCGCGTCCTTCTCGCTTCGCTCTAGCTGCATGGAGTACAGCACAGCGAAGGAGTGAAGACGGGCACTGCCCCAGCTTTTGCCCTGGCGTGCAACGGCTGTGTGCTGCTTTTCCAAGCAGCAAGAGCACTGAGAAGTGAAAGCGATTGTGAAGGAGCTCTTTGGCTGCTCGTGTGCTCTTCGCTGCACTGCGCCGCTCGCAAGCGGCTGCGTTCTTCGGCGTCTGCCGTCCGGAGAGAGCTGAACTGCAGCGGTCAGTTTCAGCTCTGCCCAACAGCGTGCTCTCAGTTCTGCGGACAAGCACGCCCTGTTGCCTTGGCTCCGAGTGCAAAGTCCCTAGCGAGCACTCACTCAGTGCAATGCACCCAGAAAGACGCTCTCGCTCGTCTTTCAAGCAGCGATTCCTAACAGCAGAAGCAGCAGAGGCACAAACTGGATGACGAGAAGGGACAATGTAGAACACGTCTCTGTCCTGGCACATTGTCGTGTGCGATATGTCCCTCCGGGTCTTCGGTCCTTGCGAAGCTCTATGTACTGCGAGCGCTGCTACTTGCAGCTGAGAAGGACCGCGGAGCTAGCAGCGAATTCGGAGAGCGCTAAGCACGAAGTCAAGAAGCGAGACGTGTCCCTGCAACGCGGTGCTAAGAGCAGCTTCCTCGCGGCGGGGGCGAGCTCCGGCCACAAGACATTCTCGTCGCAGCAACGGATCTCCGTGAAGGGCGTAGGCGAAAAGCTTTCGTTTTCCATTCGAACTGCGAGAGACGCAGACTGTTACACGGAGCTCTGAGAACAAAGGTGCACGCCCTAGGCGGGCTTGGGCAGAAGAAGCGTTCTCGAGCTCTTGGCTGCCCGCACACTGCTGGGTATGTGGCGCCCCTGCAGCGGCTTCTGGCCGCCGGCAAGTGAAAGCGGAGCAAGGCGTGGGCGAGGGCGGTGAACGAAGCGGCTATGTGCCGTGCTTGTGTGCACCACGTTAGAGGCTACTAGGAGAGGAAGGTGGTTGACTCTCGCTTGCCTTCCCAAGTGCCCTTAGCAGTCGGAAGGAGCAAGCTGAAGCACTGCTGCTTGTGCTGCTCCTTGGTTCCCTTGCAGCCCGCTCTGAAAGCATTGGCGGTCACTTCTAGGCGCCGAGTTGCACACACACAGCACCACGTTAAGTGTCGCGGAGAAGGGAAATCCAGAGTGCAGCGAGGAGCTGGACGTGGCTTACGTGCAGTAAGGAAAAGGTGAACCTAAGCACTGCCTCTTCAATCTGGCCGCCTCTGCTCTGGTAGCAACTTTTGCAAGTCGGCAAAGGGAGCCGCGAGTATGTAGAACGGAGGGCGGCGAGACGCCGTGTGTTATGCGCCCTTTCAGGGCTGCTGACAAGGGGCTACTTTAAGAAGGCCTTCTTCGTCCTCGCGTCCTTCTCGCTTCGCTCTAGCTGCATGGAGTACAGCACAGCGAAGGAGTGAAGACGGGCACTGCCCCAGCTTTTGCCCTGGCGTGCAACGGCTGTGTGCTGCTTTTCCAAGCAGCAAGAGCACTGAGAAGTGAAAGCGATTGTGAAGGAGCTCTTTGGCTGCTCGTGTGCTCTTCGCTGCACTGCGCCGCTCGCAAGCGGCTTCGTTCTTCGGCGTCTGCCGTCCGGAGAGAGCTGAACTGCAGCGGTCAGTTTCAGCTCTGCCCAACAGCGTGCTCTCAGTTCTGCGGACAAGCACGCCCTGTTGCCTTGGCTCCGAGTGCAAAGTCCCTAGCGAGCACTCACTCAGTGCAATGCACCCAGAAAGACGCTCTCGCTCGTCTTTCAAGGAGCGATTCCTAACAGCAGAAGCAGCAGAGGCACAAACTGGATGACGAGAAGGGACAATGTAGAACACGTCTCTGTCCTGGCACATTGTCGTGTGCGATATGTCCCTCCGGGTCTTCGGTCCTTGCGAAGCTCTATGTACTGCGAGCGCTGCTACTTGCAGCTGAGAAGGACCGCGGAGCTAGCAGCGATTTCGGAGAGCGCTAAGCACGAAGTCAAGAAGCGAGACGTGTCCCTGCAATGCGCTGCTAATAGCAGCTTCCTCGCGGCGGGGGCGAGCTCCGGCCACAAGACGTTCTCGTCCTGGCAACGGATCTCTGTGAAGGGCGTAGGCGAAAAGCTTTCGTTTTCCATTCGAACTGCGAGAGAGGCAGACTGTTGAACGGGGCTCTGAGAACAAAGGTGCACGCCCTAGGCGGGCTTGGGTTGAAGCAGCGTTCTCGAGCTCTTGGCTGCCGGCCCACTGCTGGCTATGTGGCGCCTCTGCAGCGGCTTCTGGCCGCCGGCAAGTGAAAGCGGCGCCAGGCGTGGGCGAGGGCGGTGAACGAAGCGGCAAAAGCGCCGTGCTTGTGTGCACCACGTTAGAGGCTACTAGGAGAGGAAGGTGGTTGACTCTCGCTTGCCTTCCCAAGTGCCCTTAGCAGTCGGAAGGAGCAAGCTGAAGCACTGCTGCTTGTGCTGCTCCTTGGTTCCCTTGCAGCCCGCTCTGAAAGCATTGGCGGTCACTTCTAGGCGCCGAGTTGCACACACACAGCACCGCGTTAAGTGTCGCGGAGAAGGGAAATCCAGAGTGCAGCGAGGAGCTGGACGTGGCTTACGTGCAGTAAGGAAAAGGTGAACCTAAGCACTGCCTCTTCAATCTGGCCGCCTCTGCTCTGGTAGCAACTTTTGCAAGTCGGCAAAGGGAGCCGCGAGTATGTAGAACGGAGGGCGGCGAGACGCCGTGTGTTATGCGCCCTTTCAGGGCTGCTGACAAGGGGCTACTTTAAGAAGGCCTTCTTCGTCCTCGCGTCCTTCTCGCTTCGCTCTAGCTGCATGGAGTACAGCACAGCGAAGGAGTGAAGACGGGCACTGCCCCAGCTTTTGCCCTGGCGTGCAACGGCTGTGTGCTGCTTTTCCAAGCAGCAAGAGCACTGAGAAGTGAAAGCGATTGTGAAGGAGCTCTTTGGCTGCTCGTGTGCTCTTCGCTGCACTGCGCCGCTCGCAAGCGGCTGCGTTCTTCGGCGTCTGCCGTCCGGAGAGAGCTGAACTGCAGCGGTCAGTTTCAGCTCTGCCCAACAGCGTGCTCTCAGTTCTGCGGACAAGCACGCCCTGTTGCCTTGGCTCCGAGTGCAAAGTCCCTAGCGAGCACTCACTCAGTGCAATGCACCCAGAAAGACGCTCTCGCTCGTCTTTCAAGCAGCGATTCCTAACAGCAGAAGCAGCAGAGGCACAAACTGGATGACGAGAAGGGACAATGTAGAACACGTCTCTGTCCTGGCACATTGTCGTGTGCGATATGTCCCTCCGGGTCTTCGGTCCTTGCGAAGCTCTATGTACTGCGAGCGCTGCTACTTGCAGCTGAGAAGGACCGCGGAGCTAGCAGCGAATTCGGAGAGCGCTAAGCACGAAGTCAAGAAGCGAGACGTGTCCCTGCAACGCGGTGCTAAGAGCAGCTTCCTCGCGCCGGGGGCGAGCTCCGGCCACAAGACATTCTCGTCGCAGCAACGGATCTCCGTGAAGGGCGTAGGCGAAAAGCTTTCGTTTTCCATTCGAACTGCGAGAGACGCAGACTGTTACACGGAGCTCTGAGAACAAAGGTGCACGCCCTAGGCGGGCTTGGGCAGAAGAAGCGTTCTCGAGCTCTTGGCTGCCCGCACACTGCTGGGTATGTGGCGCTCCTGCAGCGGCTTCTGGCCGCCGGCAAGTGAAAGCGGAGCAAGGCGTGGGCGAGGGCGGTGAACGAAGCGGCTATGTGCCGTGCTTGTGTGCACCACGTTAGAGGCTACTAGGAGAGGAAGGTGGTTGACTCTCGCTTGCCTTCCCAAGTGCCCTTAGCAGTCGGAAGGAGCAAGCTGAAGCACTGCTGCTTGTGCTGCTCCTTGGTTCCCTTGCAGCCCGCTCTGAAAGCATTGGCGGTCACTTCTAGGCGCCGAGTTGCACACACACAGCACCGCGTTAAGTGTCGCGGAGAAGGGAAATCCAGAGTGCAGCGAGGAGCTGGACGTGGCTTACGTGCAGTAAGGAAAAGGTGAACCTAAGCACTGCCTCTTCAATCTGGCCGCCTCTGCTCTGGTAGCAACTTTTGCAAGTCGGCAAAGGGAGCCGCGAGTATGTAGAACGGAGGGCGGCGAGACGCCGTGTGTTATGCGCCCTTTCAGGGCTGCTGACAAGGGGCTACTTTAAGAACGCCTTCTTCGTCCTCGCGTCCTTCTCGCTTCGCTCTAGCTGCATGGAGTACAGCACAGCGAAGGAGTGAAGACGGGCACTGCCCCAGCTTTTGCCCTGGCGTGCAACGGCTGTGTGCTGCTTTTCCAAGCAGCAAGAGCACTGAGAAGTGAAAGCGATTGTGAAGGAGCTCTTTGGCTGCTCGTGTGCTCTTCGCTGCACTGCGCCGCTCGCAAGCGGCTTCGTTCTTCGGCGTCTGCCGTCCGGAGAGAGCTGAACTGCAGCGGTCAGTTTCAGCTCTGCCCAACAGCGTGCTCTCAGTTCTGCGGACAAGCACGCCCTGTTGCCTTGGCTCCGAGTGCAAAGTCCCTAGCGAGCACTCACTCAGTGCAATGCACCCAGAAAGACGCTCTCGCTCGTCTTTCAAGCAGCGATTCCTAACAGAAGAAGCAGCAGAGGCACAAACTGGATGACGAGAAGGGACAATGTAGAACACGTCTCTGTCCTGGCACATTGTCATGTGCGATATGTCCCTCCGGGTCTTCGGTCCTTGCGAAGCTCTATGTACTGCGAGCGCAGCTACTTGCAGCTGAGAAGGACCGCGGAGCTAGCAGCGAATTCGGAGAGCGCTAAGCACGAAGTCAAGAAGCGAGACGTGTCCCTGCAACGCGGTGCTAAGAGCAGCTTCCTCGCGGCGGGGGCGAGCCCCGGCCACAAGACATTCTCGTCCTGGCAACGGATCTCCGTGAAGGGCGTAGGCGAAAAGCTTTCGTTTTCCATTCGAACTGCGAGAGAGGCAGACTGTTACACGGAGCTCTGAGAACAAAGGTGCACGCCCTAGGCGGGCTTGGGCAGAAGAAGCGTTCTCGAGCTCTTGGCTGCCCGCACACTGCTGGGTATGTGGCGCCCCTGCGGCGGCTTCTGGCCGCCGGCAAGTGAAAGCGGAGCCAGGCGTGGGCGAGGGCGGTGAACGAAGCGGCTATGTGCCGTGCTTGTGTGCACCACGTTAGAGGCTACTAGGAGAGGAAGGTGGTTGACGGTCGCTTGCCTTCCCAAGTGCCCTTAGCAGTCGGAAGGAGCAAGCTGAAGCACTGCTGCTTGTGCTGCTCCTTGGTTCCCTTGCAGCCCGCTCTGAAAGCATTGGCGGTCACTTCTAGGCGCCGAGTTGCACACACACAGCACGACGCTAAGTGCCGCGGAGAAGGGAAATCCAGAGTGCAGCGAGGAGCTGGACGTGGCTTACGTGCAGTAAGGAAAAGGTGAACCTAAGCACTGCCTCTTCAATCTGGCCGCCTCTGCTCTGGTAGCAACTTTTGCAAGTCGGCAAAGGGAGCCGCGAGTATGTAGAACGGAGGGCGGCGAGACGCCGTGTGTTATGCGCGCTTTCAGGGCTGCTGACAAGGGGCTGCTTTAAGAACGCCTTCTTCGTCCTCGCGTCCTTCTCGCTTCGTTCTAGCTGCATGGAGTACAGCACAGCGAAGGAGTGAAGACGGGCACTGCCCCAGCTTTTGCCCTGGCGTGCAACGGCTGTGTGCTGCTTTTCCAAGCAGCAAGAGCACTGAGAAGTGAAAGCGATTGTGAAGGAGCTCTTTGGCTGCTCGTGTGCTCTTCGCTGCACTGCGCCGCTCGCAAGCGGCTTCGTTCTTCGGCGTCTGCCGTCCGGAGAGAGCTGAACTGCAGCGGTCAGTTTCAGCTCTGCCCAACAGCGTGCTCTCAGTTCTGCGGACAAGCACGCCCTGTTGCCTTGGCTCCGAGTGCAAAGTCCCTAGCGAGCACTCACTCAGTGCAATGCACCCAGAAAGACGCTCTCGCTCGTCTTTCAAGCAGCGATTCCTAACAGCAGAAGCAGCAGAGGCACAAACTGGATGACGAGAAGGGACAATGTAGAACACGTCTCTGTCCTGGCACATTGTCGTGTGCGATATGTCCCTCCGGGTCTTCGGTCCTTGCGAAGCTCTATGTACTGCGAGCGCAGCTACTTGCAGCTGAGAAGGACCGCGGAGCTAGCAGCGAATTCGGAGAGCGCTAAGCACGAAGTCAAGAAGCGAGACGTGTCCCTGCAACGCGGTGCTAAGAGCAGCTTCCTCGCGGCGGGGGCGAGCCCCGGCCACAAGACATTCTCGTCCTGGCAACGGATCTCTGTGAAGGGCGTAGGCGAAAAGCTTTCGTTTTCCATTCGAACTGCGAGAGAGGCAGACTGTTACACGGAGCTCTGAGAACAAAGGTGTCCTAGGGTGATGTTATGGTGTTTCTATCTCCAATCGTGTGTCCTGATTATGTTTGGTATTATGTCCTGTGCTTCCAGGACTGAGTCTGAGAGTGAAGCTTTGTTTTGTCTTGTTATCAGCCGGCTCACCTCCCCCATGGTCTATGTTTAGGAGAGGTTTTAGCTCGGCTTGCTTGCTTGCTTGCTTGCTTGCTTGCTTGCCTGCTTGCTTGCCTGCTTGCTCGCTTCTGCCTTTTTCTTTCCTTCGCTTTGCCCTTGCTTTCTGCTTATTAGTTAGTTCAGCTAGGCAGTCCAACTTTTTCCCTGGACTGTTTTCTCTTCCACCCCGTCCCCTCCCTCTCCTGGATACCATCTGAACGGACGGGGACCTGGGAACCCCAAGAAACACCGGGAGGCTACACTTTGTCACCTGCAGCAGTCATCCCCAGCGCCAGAGACTGATAACTGAGCGACCACTCGCCAGAGAGACTGAGTTTGTCATCCCTTCAGAACGGTGAAAGAGTTTTTTTGTCAGCTGGTGTTGTCTTTTTTCCCTGTGCTGGGGAGTGTCTTGCTTGTTAAATAAACAGGTTTTTTCTCCCACTCTTCTCCAAGGAAATTCTTCCCGAACCCGGTGGGGTGGGGGGGGGAGGAGTCGTGGGGTTTGCTGTCTGGGGGCTCCTTCTGGAGGTTTTCCCCCAAATTTGCCCAAACCCAGGACAAATAAATTGGCGCCCAACTCGAGGCTCGCGAAAGTGGGAAAAAAACCCTGTTCTAATAATAATAATTTGGTTCAAATTCTTTTGCGTTGGTATAGAGCAGTTATTGGCTATGTTGTTGGAATTCATGTCTTTTGGGGTGGAGGCCTGCATGGGATTTTGGTCCCTAGGGTTTTTTGAAGTCTTAATACCTTTGTGGTCCCTGGGTTTATTTGCTTATCCAGAAATAGCTCCGGTATTGTCCCTAATGCGTAGTTTCTGTAGCAGAGGGGCATTGACCAAAATATCCATCGGGCTGGGCTTGGTTTTAATGGCCTGCAGGAGATTTATAAAGGTGCTGGAATCTGTTCCAGGAATGTATGGTTCTTGGCTGTGGTTGTGCACTCAGTTTGTTAGAGGAGAAGCAGGGGATGAGGCTTTTCAGCCTTTGTTCTCCTTCTTCTCCTCTGAATTTGTTACATCCTTATTAGAGAATGTTCAGTTCCCCCTGAGTGTTAAAGAGACCATCTTTCTGGTGTTTAATATAGTAAGCTTTCTCTATACAGTCTGCAGTTTCTCTAGAATGAGAGCTGAGATTTCTAGAGGGGCTGAGACCCTTGACCCCAGAGTAGAGCCAGGCGTGAGGAATCCTGAATGGTGTGGGAAATGGGAGGATATGGGCCAAATCTTAAAGGAATTTTCTGACCCTACATCCTGGGATTTTCCATGTGAACAAATTCAGAACCCAGCTGAGGTAGCAAAGTACCTGAAAGAGAAGTGCCATGGTAATTCTAAGGAGAAGAAGATCATTGCAGTGAGCTGGGCCCTGGCATATGCTTACCGTACCCTGCTAGATACTGTAGGGCAGCAGACAGAGGAAGGGGGACAGGCAGATAAATCAGCCACTATCCCAGTCACTCAGGCTGCAGCCAACACCCCAGGCTCGAGGCCAACAACTACACCAGACAGTGAGCCTAAGCCAGCAGCTAAACCTGTCAGTAAGCCTCAACCAATGGCTGTTGCTACCAGCACGAGAAGTGGAAAGTGCACAGACAAGACTGATCGACCAGTGGATGATGATGATGATGATGCAGGAGAAGGACCCTCGACGCCTCCTGACATAAAACCAGGAGTCAAAGCAACTGGTAAAAGATCAGAGGCCAATATTGAGTCTTTTTCCCTAAAGGACCTCCGTGGCCTAAGAAAGGATTACACCCGACGACCTGATGAGTCTATAATTAGTTGGTTGGTCCGTCTTTGGGATGCTGCAGGCGAGGCTACAATTCTGGATGGCACTGAAGCCAGGCATTTGGGATCCCTGTCACATGATCCTGTCATCGACCAAGGAATGATGAGAGGGCCTAACCCTCACAGCCTCTGGGCACGGGTCCTGGACAGTGTAGCACAAAGATACCTGTGTGCAGATGATCTCTATATGCAGCAGACCCACTGGAAGACGATAGAACAAGGGATCCAACGCCTGAGAGAAATGGCAGTGGCAGAGATTATCTTCTCAGATGACATAACAACTAGGAATCCGGACTTGGTACCATGTACATCTGTGATGTGGCGAAAACTTGTACGACTTGGGCCCCATGAATATGCTTCTGCTTTAGCAATAATGAAGCGGGACGAGAGGGATGAGACCGTGCTTGATATGGCAAAGAAGCTCCGAGCATATGCAGATGCTGTGCATGGCCCAACACATGCCAGAATTGCAGCTGTGGAAACACGTCTGCAGAAATTAGAAGACAAGATAGAGGAGAATCATAAAAGACTCAGGGAGGAGATTAAAGAGGACCTTCTCCAAATCTCAGCAGTACAAATTAGAGGCCCTGGTATCCAACGCAGACGTTCCCCTGATGGGGAGAGGAGGTACACCCCACGAGCTGAGCTGTGGTTCTTCCTACGTGATTGCGGAGAAAACATGAGGAGATGGGATGGAAAATCTACTGCTGCTCTGGCACAACGGGTGCGTGAATTGAAGGAAGGCAAGACCCAAAGAGGAAGTTCCACCAAAAGGAGAGCAGCTCCAGTTGCCCGTAGCCAAGCTGCCAAGTATGATGATGATGATATATCTGATCCCCTTGAAGGAACCTCTAAGACATATGCCCAAGGAAAGAAGGATAAACAGGCTTAGAGGGGCCCTGCCTCTAGCCAGGGAGAGGCGAGGGAAAATCGTGTCTTCTGGACTGTGTGGATTCGTTGGCCTGGCACATCGGAACCACAAAAGTATAAAGCTTTGGTTGATACTGGTGCCCAATGCACATTAGTCCCATCAAGATATGTGGGGGCAGAATCTGTTTCTATTGCTGGTGTGACAGGTGGATCACAGGACTTTACCTTGGTGGAAGCTGATGTGAGCTTGACTGGACATGAATGGAAAAAACATCCTATTGTGACTGGCCCAGAGGCCCCATGCATTTTGGGCATAGATTACCTCCGAAGGGGGTATTTTAAAGATCCAAAAGGATTCAGGTGGGCATTTGGGATAGCAACTGTGGTGACAGAGGGCATCCAGCAATTGAACACCTTGTCTGGACTGTCTGAGAATCCAAGTACTGTAGGACTTCTGAAAGGAGAAGAGCAAAAGGTACCAATTGCCACTTCCATAGTGCATCGCCGACAATACAGAACAACTCGAGATGCCGTGGTTCCCATCCATAAAATGATCCGTGAGCTGGAGAGCCAAGGGGTGGTCAGCAAAACCCACTCACCCTTCAACAGCCCCATCTGGCCTGTACGTAAATCTGAAGGAGAATGGAGACTGACCGTAGACTATCGTGCATTGAATGAGGTGACTCCACCACTGAGCGCTGCCGTGCCGGACATGCTGGAACTGCAGTACGAGCTGGAGTCCAAGGCAGCAAAGTGGTACGCCACTATCGATATCGCCAATGCATTTTTCTCCATTCCTCTGGCAGCAGAGTGCAGGCCTCAGTTTGCTTTCACATGGAGGGGAGTGCAGTACACCTGGAATCGACTGCCCCAGGGGTGGAAGCACAGTCCTACTATCTGCCATGGACTGATCCAGACTACACTAGAAAAAGGTGAGGCCCCAGAACATTTACAATATATTGATGATATCATTGTGTGGGGGAACACAGCAGCAGAAGTGTTCAAGAAAGGAGAGAGAATCATCCAAATCCTCCTGGAAGCCGGCTTCGCCATCAAGAAGAGTAAAGTTAAGGGACCTGCTCGAGAGATCCAGTTCCTGGGAGTGAAGTGGCAAGATGGACGGCGTCAGATTCCTACTGATGTCATCAACAAAATCACAGCTATGTCCCCACCAACCAACAAGAAGGAGACACAAGCTTTCTTAGGCGCCATAGGTTTTTGGAGGATGCACATTCCTGAGTATAGTCAGATTGTGAGCCCTCTTTACCTGGTCACCCGCAAGAAGAACGATTTCCATTGGGGCCCTGAGCAGCAACAAGCTTTTGCCCAGATAAAGCAGGAAATTGCTCATGCAGTAGCCCTTGGCCCAGTCAGGACGGGACCAGATGTGAAGAACGTGCTCTACTCTGCAGCCGGGAACCATGGTCTGTCCTGGAGCCTGTGGCAGAAGGTGCCTGGTGAGACTCGAGGCCGACCATTAGGATTTTGGAGTCGGAGCTACAGAGGGTCTGAAGCTAACTACACCCCAACAGAGAAGGAGATCTTGGCTGCCTACGAAGGGGTCCAAGCAGCCTCAGAGGTGGTTGGCACAGAAGCACAACTCCTCCTGGCACCCCGACTGCCAGTGCTGGGGTGGATGTTCAGAGGAAAGGTTCCCTCAACCCACCATGCCACCAGTGCTACATGGAGCAAGTGGATTGCCCTCATTACACAGCGCACCCGGATTGGAAAACTGAATCGCCCTGGGATTTTGGAAGTAATTACAAATTGGCCTGAAGGTGAAAGTTTTGGTGTCACAGATGAGGAACAAGAACCAGTGACACGGGCTGAAGAAGCTCCACCATATAACCAACTGCCAGCAGAGGAAACACGCTATGCTCTATTCACCGACGGTTCCTGTCGCATTGTGGGGATGAATCGGAGGTGGAAAGCAGCCGTATGGAGCCCCACGCGACGGGTAGCAGAGGCCACTGAAGGAGAGGGTGGATCCAGTCAACTTGCTGAACTCAAAGCGGTTCAACTGGCCTTAGACATTGCTGAAAGAGAGAAGTGGCCAAAGCTTTACCTTTATACCGATTCATGGATGGTAGCCAATGCTCTGTGGGGATGGTTGGAGAGATGGAAAGAGGCTAACTGGCAGCATAGAGGAAAACCAATTTGGGCTGCCGAAGAGTGGAAAGATATCGCTACCCGGTTAGAGAAATTACCTGTGAAGGTTCGCCATGTAGATGCCCATGTTCCCAGAAGTAGGGCTAATGAAGAGCAGAAAAACAATCAGCAGGTAGATCAGGCTGCAAAGATAGGGGTGTCGAAGATAGACCTTGATTGGGAACACAAGGGAGAGTTGTTCCTGGCTCGATGGGCCCATGATGCCTCAGGTCATCAGGGCAGAGATGCCACATATAAGTGGGCACGAGACCGAGGGGTGGATCTAACCATGGACAGTATTTCTCAAGTTATCCATGACTGTGAGACGTGCGCTGCCATCAAGCAAGCCAAGCGGGTGAAGCCCCTCTGGTATGGGGGGCGGTGGTCCAAGTACAAGTATGGAGAGGCCTGGCAGATTGACTACATCACACTGCCTCAAACCCGCCAGGGCAAGCGCTATGTACTGACCATGGTGGAAGCCACCACTGGATGGTTGGAGACCTACCCTGTGTCTCACGCTACAGCCCGTAACACCATCCTGGGCCTGGAAAAGCAGGTCCTTTGGAGGCATGGCACCCCTGAGAGGATTGAGTCAGACAATGGGACTCATTTCAAGAATAGCCTTATCAACACTTGGGCTAGGGAACATGGCATTGAGTGGGTGTACCATATCCCCTACCATGCACCAGCTGCAGGGAAGGTGGAAAGGTACAATGGACTGTTAAAAACCACCTTGAGAGCATTGGGTGGGGGATCATTCAAAAACTGGGAGCAGCATTTAGCAAAGGCCACTTGGTTAGTTAACACCCGGGGTTCCACCAACCGAGCGGGCCCTGCCCAGTCTAAGTCCCTGAATATAGTAGATGGAGACAAAGTCCCAGTGGCACATATCAGAGGTTTGTTGGGGAAGGCAGTTTGGATCAATTCTGCCCCGAGTACAGACAAACCCATTCGTGGGATTGTCTTTGCTCAAGGACCAGGTTGTACATGGTGGGTAATGCAGAGAGATGGAACAACACGATGTGTGCCTCAGGGAGATCTGATTGTGGGGTGAGGCAGCATGAGACAGAAGGAAATGTGTCCGAATAAGTGAAAGATGGAAATTTCTACTTGCTGAAGTTTTTACATGCTGTTTAGTATGTTCACGATATGGAGATAAGGGGTGGAATGTCCTAGGGTGATGTTATGGTGTTTCTATCTCCAATCGTGTGTCCTGATTATGTTTGGTATTATGTCCTGTGCTTCCAGGACTGAGTCTGAGAGTGAAGCTTTGTTTTGTCTTGTTATCAGCCGGCTCACCTCCCCCATGGTCTATGTTTAGGAGAGGTTTTAGCTCGGCTTGCTTGCTTGCTTGCTTGCTTGCTTGCTTGCCTGCTTGCTTGCCTGCTTGCTCGCTTCTGCCTTTTTCTTTCCTTCGCTTTGCCCTTGCTTTCTGCTTATTAGTTAGTTCAGCTAGGCAGTCCAACTTTTTCCCTGGACTGTTTTCTCTTCCACCCCGTCCCCTCCCTCTCCTGGATACCATCTGAACGGACGGGGACCTGGGAACCCCAAGAAACACCGGGAGGCTACACTTTGTCACCTGCAGCAGTCATCCCCAGCGCCAGAGACTGATAACTGAGCGACCACTCGCCAGAGAGACTGAGTTTGTCATCCCTTCAGAACGGTGAAAGAGTTTTTTTGTCAGCTGGTGTTGTCTTTTTTCCCTGTGCTGGGGAGTGTCTTGCTTGTTAAATAAACAGGTTTTTTCTCCCACTCTTCTCCAAGGAAATTCTTCCCGAACCCGGTGGGGTGGGGGGGGGAGGAGTCGTGGGGTTTGCTGTCTGGGGGCTCCTTCTGGAGGTTTTCCCCCAAATTTGCCCAAACCCAGGACAACGCCCTAGGCGGGCTTGGGCAGAAGAAGCGTTCTCGAGCTCTTGGCTGCCCGCACACTGCTGGGTATGTGGCGCCCCTGCGGCGGCTTCTGGCCGCCGGCAAGTGAAAGCGGAGCCAGGCGTGGGCGAGGGCGGTGAACGAAGCGGCTATGTGCCGTGCTTGTGTGCACCACGTTAGAGGCTACTAGGAGAGGAAGGTGGTTGACGGTCGCTTGCCTTCCCAAGTGCCCTTAGCAGTCGGAAGGAGCAAGCTGAAGCACTGCTGCTTGTGCTGCTCCTTGGTTCCCTTGCAGCCCGCTCTGAAAGCATTGGCGGTCACTTCTAGGCGCCGAGTTGCACACACACAGCACGACGCTAAGTGCCGCGGAGAAGGGAAATCCAGAGTGCAGCGAGGAGCTGGACGTGGCTTACGTGCAGTAAGGAAAAGGTGAACCTAAGCACTGCCTCTTCAATCTGGCCGCCTCTGCTCTGGTAGCAACTTTTGCAAGTCGGCAAAGGGAGCCGCGAGTATGTAGAACGGAGGGCAGCGAGACGCCGTGTGTTATGCGCCCTTTCAGGGCTGCTGACAAGGGGCTGCTTTAAGAACGCCTTCTTCGTCCTCGCGTCCTTCTCGCTTCGCTCTAGCTGCATGGAGTACAGCACAGCGAAGGAGTGAAGACGGGCACTGCCCCAGCTTTTGCCCTGGCGTGCAACGGCTGTGTGCTGCTTTTCCAAGCAGCAAGAGCACTGAGAAGTGAAAGCGATTGTGAAGGAGCTCTTTGGCTGCTCGTGTGCTCTTCGCTGCACTGCGCCGCTCGCAAGCGGCTTCGTTCTTCGGCGTCTGCCGTCCGGAGAGAGCTGAACTGCAGCGGTCAGTTTCAGCTCTGCCCAACAGCGTGCTCTCAGTTCTGCGGACAAGCACGCCCTGTTGCCTTGGCTCCGAGTGCAAAGTCCCTAGCGAGCACTCACTCAGTGCAATGCACCCAGAAAGACGCTCTCGCTCGTCTTTCAAGGAGCGATTCCTAACAGAAGAAGCAGCAGAGGCACAAACTGGATGACGAGAAGGGACAATGTAGAACACGTCTCTGTCCTGGCACATTGTCGTGTGCGATATGTCCCTCCGGGTCTTCGGTCCTTGCGAAGCTCTATGTACTGCGAGCGCTGCTACTTGCAGCTGAGAAGGACCGCGGAGCTAGCAGCGAATTCGGAGAGCGCTAAGCACGAAGTCAAGAAGCGAGACGTGTCCCTGCAACGCGGTGCTAAGAGCAGCTTCCTCGCGGCGGGGGCGAGCCCCGGCCACAAGACATTCTCGTCCTGGCAACGGATCTCTGTGAAGGGCGTAGGCGAAAAGCTTTCGTTTTCCATTCGAACTGCGAGAGAGGCAGACTGTTACACGGAGCTCTGAGAACAAAGGTGCACGCCCTAGGCGGGCTTGGGCAGAAGAAGCGTTCTCGAGCTCTTGGCTGCCCGCACACTGCTGGGTATGTGGCGCCCCTGCGGCGGCTTCTGGCCGCCGGCAAGTGAAAGCGGAGCCAGGCGTGGGCGAGGGCGGTGAACGAAGCGGCTATGTGCCGTGCTTGTGTGCACCACGTTAGAGGCTACTAGGAGAGGAAGGTGGTTGACGGTCGCTTGCCTTCCCAAGTGCCCTTAGCAGTCGGAAGGAGCAAGCTGAAGCACTGCTGCTTGTGCTGCTCCTTGGTTCCCTTGCAGCCCGCTCTGAAAGCATTGGCGGTCACTTCTAGGCGCCGAGTTGCACACACACAGCACGACGCTAAGTGCCGCGGAGAAGGGAAATCCAGAGTGCAGCGAGGAGCCGGACGTGGCTTACGTGCAGTAAGGAAAAGGTGAACCTAAGCACTGCCTCTTCAATCTGGCCGCCTCTGCTCTGGTAGCAACTTTTGCAAGTCGGCAAAGGGAGCCGCGAGTATGTAGAACGGAGGGCAGCGAGACGCCGTGTGTTATGCGCCCTTTCAGGGCTGCTGACAAGGGGCTGCTTTAAGAACGCCTTCTTCGTCCTCGCGTCCTTCTCGCTTCGTTCTAGCTGCATGGAGTACAGCACAGCGAAGGAGTGAAGACGGGCACTGCCCCAGCTTTTGCCCTGGCGTGCAACGGCTGTGTGCTGCTTTTCCAAGCAGCAAGAGCACTGAGAAGTGAAAGCGATTGTGAAGGAGCTCTTTGGCTGCTCGTGTGCTCTTCGCTGCACTGCGCCGCTCGCAAGCGGCTTCGTTCTTCGGCGTCTGCCGTCCGGAGAGAGCTGAACTGCAGCGGTCAGTTTCAGCTCTGCCCAACAGCGTGCTCTCAGTTCTGCGGACAAGCACGCCCTGTTGCCTTGGCTCCGAGTGCAAAGTCCCTAGCGAGCACTCACTCAGTGCATTGCACCCAGAAAGACGCTCTCGCTCGTCTTTCAAGGAGCGATTCCTAACAGAAGAAGCAGCAGAGGCACAAACTGGATGACGAGAAGGGACAATGTAGAACACGTCTCTGTCCTGGCACATTGTCGTGTGCGATATGTCCCTCCGGGTCTTCGGTCCTTGCGAAGCTCTATGTACTGCGAGCGCAGCTACTTGCAGCTGAGAAGGACCGCGGAGCTAGCAGCGAATTCGGAGAGCGCTAAGCACGAAGTCAAGAAGCGAGACGTGTCCCTGCAACGCGGTGCTAAGAGCAGCTTCCTCGCGGCGGGGGCGAGCCCCGGCCACAAGACATTCTCGTCGCAGCAACGGATCTCCGTGAAGGGCGTAGGCGAAAAGCTTTCGTTTTCCATTCGAACTGCGAGAGAGGCAGACTGTTACACGGAGCTCTGAGAACAAAGGTGCACGCCCTAGGCGGGCTTGGGCAGAAGAAGCGTTCTCGAGCTCTTGGCTGCCCGCACACTGCTGGGTATGTGGCGCCCCTGCGGCGGCTTCTGGCCGCCGGCAAGTGAAAGCGGAGCCAGGCGTGGGCGAGGGCGATGAACGAAGCGGCTATGTGCCGTGCTTGTGTGCACCACGTTAGAGGCTACTAGGAGAGGAAGGTGGTTGACGGTCGCTTGCCTTCCCAAGTGCCCTTAGCAGTCGGAAGGAGCAAGCTGAAGCACTGCTGCTTGTGCTGCTCCTTGGTTCCCTTGCAGCCCGCTCTGAAAGCATTGGCGGTCACTTCTAGGCGCCGAGTTGCACACACACAGCACGACGCTAAGTGCCGCGGAGAAGGGAAATCCAGAGTGCAGCGAGGAGCTGGACGTGGCTTACGTGCAGTAAGGAAAAGGTGAACCTAAGCACTGCCTCTTCAATCTGGCCGCCTCTGCTCTGTTAGCAACTTTTGCAAGTCGGCAAAGGGAGCCGCGAGTATGTAGAAGGGAGGGCAGCGAGACGCCGTGTGTTATGCGCCCTTTCAGGGCTGCTGACAAGGGGCTGCTTTAAGAACGCCTTCTTCGTCCTCGCGTCCTTCTCGCTTCGCTCTAGCTGCATGGAGTACAGCACAGCGAAGGAGTGAAGACGGGCACTGCCCCAGCTTTTGCCCTGGCGTGCAACGGCTGTGTGCTGCTTTTCCAAGCAGCAAGAGCACTGAGAAGTGAAAGCGATTGTGAAGGAGCTCTTTGGCTGCTCGTGTGCTCTTCGCTGCACTGCGCCGCTCGCAAGCGGCTTCGTTCTTCGGCGTCTGCCGTCCGGAGAGAGCTGAACTGCAGCGGTCAGTTTCAGCTCTGCCCAACAGCGTGCTCTCAGTTCTGCGGACAAGCACGCCCTGTTGCCTTGGCTCCGAGTGCAAAGTCCCTAGCGAGCACTCACTCAGTGCAATGCACCCAGAAAGACGCTCTCGCTCGTCTTGCAAGGAGCGATTCCTAACAGAAGAAGCAGCAGAGGCACAAACTGGATGACGAGAAGGGACAATGTAGAACACGTCTCTGTCCTGGCACATTGTCGTGTGCGATATGTCCCTCCGGGTCTTCGGTCCTTGCGAAGCTCTATGTACTGCGAGCGCAGCTACTTGCAGCTGAGAAGGACCGCGGAGCTAGCAGCGAATTCGGAGAGCGCTAAGCACGAAGTCAAGAAGCGAGACGTGTCCCTGCAACGCGGTGCTAAGAGCAGCTTCCTCGCGGCGGGGGCGAGCCCCGGCCACAAGACATTCTCGTCCTGGCAACGGATCTCTGTGAAGGGCGTAGGCGAAAAGCTTTCGTTTTCCATTCGAACTGCGAGAGAGGCAGACTGTTACACGGAGCTCTGAGAACAAAGGTGCACGCCCTAGGCGGGCTTGGGCAGAAGAAGCGTTCTCGAGCTCTTGGCTGCCCGCACACTGCTGGGTATGTGGCGCCCCTGCGGCGGCTTCTGGCCGCCGGCAAGTGAAAGCGGAGCCAGGCGTGGGCGAGGGCGGTGAACGAAGCGGCTATGTGCCGTGCTTGTGTGCACCACGTTAGAGGCTACTAGGAGAGGAAGGTGGTTGACGGTCGCTTGCCTTCCCAAGTGCCCTTAGCAGTCGGAAGGAGCAAGCTGAAGCACTGCTGCTTGTGCTGCTCCTTGGTTCCCTTGCAGCCCGCTCTGAAAGCATTGGCGGTCACTTCTAGGCGCCGAGTTGCACACACACAGCACGACGCTAAGTGCCGCGGAGAAGGGAAATCCAGAGTGCAGCGAGGAGCCGGACGTGGCTTACGTGCAGTAAGGAAAAGGTGAACCTAAGCACTGCCTCTTCAATCTGGCCGCCTCTGCTCTGGTAGCAACTTTTGCAAGTCGGCAAAGGGAGCCGCGAGTATGTAGAACGGAGGGCAGCGAGACGCCGTGTGTTATGCGCCCTTTCAGGGCTGCTGACAAGGGGCTGCTTTAAGAACGCCTTCTTCGTCCTCGCGTCCTTCTCGCTTCGTTCTAGCTGCATGGAGTACAGCACAGCGAAGGAGTGAAGACGGGCACTGCCCCAGCTTTTGCCCTGGCGTGCAACGGCTGTGTGCTGCTTTTCCAAGCAGCAAGAGCACTGAGAAGTGAAAGCGATTGTGAAGGAGCTCTTTGGCTGCTCGTGTGCTCTTCGCTGCACTGCGCCGCTCGCAAGCGGCTTCGTTCTTCGGCGTCTGCCGTCCGGAGAGAGCTGAACTGCAGCGGTCAGTTTCAGCTCTGCCCAACAGCGTGCTCTCAGTTCTGCGGACAAGCACGCCCTGTTGCCTTGGCTCCGAGTGCAAAGTCCCTAGCGAGCACTCACTCAGTGCAATGCACCCAGAAAGACGCTCTCGCTCGTCTTGCAAGGAGCGATTCCTAACAGAAGAAGCAGCAGAGGCACAAACTGGATGACGAGAAGGGACAATGTAGAACACGTCTCTGTCCTGGCACATTGTCGTGTGCGATATGTCCCTCCGGGTCTTCGGTCCTTGCGAAGCTCTATGTACTGCGAGCGCAGCTACTTGCAGCTGAGAAGGACCGCGGAGCTAGCAGCGAATTCGGAGAGCGCTAAGCACGAAGTCAAGAAGCGAGACGTGTCCCTGCAACGCGGTGCTAAGAGCAGCTTCCTCGCGGCGGGGGCGAGCCCCGGCCACAAGACATTCTCGTCCTGGCAACGGATCTCTGTGAAGGGCGTAGGCGAAAAGCTTTCGTTTTCCATTCGAACTGCGAGAGAGGCAGACTGTTACACGGAGCTCTGAGAACAAAGGTGCACGCCCTAGGCGGGCTTGGGCAGAAGAAGCGTTCTCGAGCTCTTGGCTGCCCGCACACTGCTGGGTATGTGGCGCCCCTGCGGCGGCTTCTGGCCGCCGCCAAGTGAAAGCGGAGCCAGGCGTGGGCGAGGGCGATGAACGAAGCGGCTATGTGCCGTGCTTGTGTGCACCACGTTAGAGGCTACTAGGAGAGGAAGGTGGTTGACGGTCGCTTGCCTTCCCAAGTGCCCTTAGCAGTCGGAAGGAGCAAGCTGAAGCACTGCTGCTTGTGCTGCTCCTTGGTTCCCTTGCAGCCCGCTCTGAAAGCATTGGCGGTCACTTCTAGGCGCCGAGTTGCACACACACAGCACGACGCTAAGTGCCGCGGAGAAGGGAAATCCAGAGTGCAGCGAGGAGCTGGACGTGGCTTACGTGCAGTAAGGAAAAGGTGAACCTAAGCACTGCCTCTTCAATCTGGCCGCCTCTGCTCTGGTAGCAACTTTTGCAAGTCGGCAAAGGGAGCCGCGAGTATGTAGAACGGAGGGCAGCGAGACGCCGTGTGTTATGCGCCCTTTCAGGGCTGCTGACAAGGGGCTGCTTTAAGAACGCCTTCTTCGTCCTCGCGTCCTTCTCGCTTCGCTCTAGCTGCATGGAGTACAGCACAGCGAAGGAGTGAAGACGGGCACTGCCCCAGCTTTTGCCCTGGCGTGCAACGGCTGTGTGCTGCTTTTCCAAGCAGCAAGAGCACTGAGAAGTGAAAGCGATTGTGAAGGAGCTCTTTGGCTGCTCGTGTGCTCTTCGCTGCACTGCGCCGCTCGCAAGCGGCTTCGTTCTTCGGCGTCTGCCGTCCGGAGAGAGCTGAACTGCAGCGGTCAGTTTCAGCTCTGCCCAACAGCGTGCTCTCAGTTCTGCGGACAAGCACGCCCTGTTGCCTTGGCTCCGAGTGCAAAGTCCCTAGCGAGCACTCACTCAGTGCAATGCACCCAGAAAGACGCTCTCGCTCGTCTTGCAAGGAGCGATTCCTAACAGAAGAAGCAGCAGAGGCACAAACTGGATGACGAGAAGGGACAATGTAGAACACGTCTCTGTCCTGGCACATTGTCGTGTGCGATATGTCCCTCCGGGTCTTCGGTCCTTGCGAAGCTCTATGTACTGCGAGCGCAGCTACTTGCAGCTGAGAAGGACCGCGGAGCTAGCAGCGAATTCGGAGAGCGCTAAGCACGAAGTCAAGAAGCGAGACGTGTCCCTGCAACGCGGTGCTAAGAGCAGCTTCCTCGCGGCGGGGGCGAGCCCCGGCCACAAGACATTCTCGTCCTGGCAACGGATCTCTGTGAAGGGCGTAGGCGAAAAGCTTTCGTTTTCCATTCGAACTGCGAGAGAGGCAGACTGTTACACGGAGCTCTGAGAACAAAGGTGCACGCCCTAGGCGGGCTTGGGCAGAAGAAGCGTTCTCGAGCTCTTGGCTGCCCGCACACTGCTGGGTATGTGGCGCCCCTGCGGCGGCTTCTGGCCGCCGGCAAGTGAAAGCGGAGCCAGGCGTGGGCGAGGGCGGTGAACGAAGCGGCTATGTGCCGTGCTTGTGTGCACCACGTTAGAGGCTACTAGGAGAGGAAGGTGGTTGACGGTCGCTTGCCTTCCCAAGTGCCCTTAGCAGTCGGAAGGAGCAAGCTGAAGCACTGCTGCTTGTGCTGCTCCTTGGTTCCCTTGCAGCCCGCTCTGAAAGCATTGGCGGTCACTTCTAGGCGCCGAGTTGCACACACACAGCACGACGCTAAGTGCCGCGGAGAAGGGAAATCCAGAGTGCAGCGAGGAGCTGGACGTGGCTTACGTGCAGTAAGGAAAAGGTGAACCTAAGCACTGCCTCTTCAATCTGGCCGCCTCTGCTCTGGTAGCAACTTTTGCAAGTCGGCAAAGGGAGCCGCGAGTATGTAGAACGGAGGGCAGCGAGACGCCGTGTGTTATGCGCCCTTTCAGGGCTGCTGACAAGGGGCTGCTTTAAGAACGCCTTCTTCGTCCTCGCGTCCTTCTCGCTTCGCTCTAGCTGCATGGAGTACAGCACAGCGAAGGAGTGAAGACGGGCACTGCCCCAGCTTTTGCCCTGGCGTGCAACGGCTGTGTGCTGCTTTTCCAAGCAGCAAGAGCACTGAGAAGTGAAAGCGATTGTGAAGGAGCTCTTTGGCTGCTCGTGTGCTCTTCGCTGCACTGCGCCGCTCGCAAGCGGCTTCGTTCTTCGGCGTCTGCCGTCCGGAGAGAGCTGAACTGCAGCGGTCAGTTTCAGCTCTGCCCAACAGCGTGCTCTCAGTTCTGCGGACAAGCACGCCCTGTTGCCTTGGCTCCGAGTGCAAAGTCCCTAGCGAGCACTCACTCAGTGCAATGCACCCAGAAAGACGCTCTCGCTCGTCTTGCAAGGAGCGATTCCTAACAGAAGAAGCAGCAGAGGCACAAACTGGATGACGAGAAGGGACAATGTAGAACACGTCTCTGTCCTGGCACATTGTCGTGTGCGATATGTCCCTCCGGGTCTTCGGTCCTTGCGAAGCTCTATGTACTGCGAGCGCAGCTACTTGCAGCTGAGAAGGACCGCGGAGCTAGCAGCGAATTCGGAGAGCGCTAAGCACGAAGTCAAGAAGCGAGACGTGTCCCTGCAACGCGGTGCTAAGAGCAGCTTCCTCGCGGCGGGGGCGAGCCCCGGCCACAAGACATTCTCGTCCTGGCAACGGATCTCTGTGAAGGGCGTAGGCGAAAAGCTTTCGTTTTCCATTCGAACTGCGAGAGAGGCAGACTGTTACACGGAGCTCTGAGAACAAAGGTGCACGCCCTAGGCGGGCTTGGGCAGAAGAAGCGTTCTCGAGCTCTTGGCTGCCCGCACACTGCTGGGTATGTGGCGCCCCTGCGGCGGCTTCTGGCCGCCGGCAAGTGAAAGCGGAGCCAGGCGTGGGCGAGGGCGGTGAACGAAGCGGCTATGTGCCGTGCTTGTGTGCACCACGTTAGAGGCTACTAGGAGAGGAAGGTGGTTGACGGTCGCTTGCCTTCCCAAGTGCCCTTAGCAGTCGGAAGGAGCAAGCTGAAGCACTGCTGCTTGTGCTGCTCCTTGGTTCCCTTGCAGCCCGCTCTGAAAGCATTGGCGGTCACTTCTAGGCGCCGAGTTGCACACACACAGCACGACGCTAAGTGCCGCGGAGAAGGGAAATCCAGAGTGCAGCGAGGAGCCGGACGTGGCTTACGTGCAGTAAGGAAAAGGTGAACCTAAGCACTGCCTCTTCAATCTGGCCGCCTCTGCTCTGGTAGCAACTTTTGCAAGTCGGCAAAGGGAGCCGCGAGTATGTAGAACGGAGGGCAGCGAGACGCCGTGTGTTATGCGCCCTTTCAGGGCTGCTGACAAGGGGCTGCTTTAAGAACGCCTTCTTCGTCCTCGCGTCCTTCTCGCTTCGTTCTAGCTGCATGGAGTACAGCACAGCGAAGGAGTGAAGACGGGCACTGCCCCAGCTTTTGCCCTGGCGTGCAACGGCTGTGTGCTGCTTTTCCAAGCAGCAAGAGCACTGAGAAGTGAAAGCGATTGTGAAGGAGCTCTTTGGCTGCTCGTGTGCTCTTCGCTGCACTGCGCCGCTCGCAAGCGGCTTCGTTCTTCGGCGTCTGCCGTCCGGAGAGAGCTGAACTGCAGCGGTCAGTTTCAGCTCTGCCCAACAGCGTGCTCTCAGTTCTGCGGACAAGCACGCCCTGTTGCCTTGGCTCCGAGTGCAAAGTCCCTAGCGAGCACTCACTCAGTGCAATGCACCCAGAAAGACGCTCTCGCTCGTCTTGCAAGGAGCGATTCCTAACAGAAGAAGCAGCAGAGGCACAAACTGGATGACGAGAAGGGACAATGTAGAACACGTCTCTGTCCTGGCACATTGTCGTGTGCGATATGTCCCTCCGGGTCTTCGGTCCTTGCGAAGCTCTATGTACTGCGAGCGCAGCTACTTGCAGCTGAGAAGGACCGCGGAGCTAGCAGCGAATTCGGAGAGCGCTAAGCACGAAGTCAAGAAGCGAGACGTGTCCCTGCAACGCGGTGCTAAGAGCAGCTTCCTCGCGGCGGGGGCGAGCCCCGGCCACAAGACATTCTCGTCCTGGCAACGGATCTCTGTGAAGGGCGTAGGCGAAAAGCTTTCGTTTTCCATTCGAACTGCGAGAGAGGCAGACTGTTACACGGAGCTCTGAGAACAAAGGTGCACGCCCTAGGCGGGCTTGGGCAGAAGAAGCGTTCTCGAGCTCTTGGCTGCCCGCACACTGCTGGGTATGTGGCGCCCCTGCGGCGGCTTCTGGCCGCCGGCAAGTGAAAGCGGAGCCAGGCGTGGGCGAGGGCGGTGAACGAAGCGGCTATGTGCCGTGCTTGTGTGCACCACGTTAGAGGCTACTAGGAGAGGAAGGTGGTTGACGGTCGCTTGCCTTCCCAAGTGCCCTTAGCAGTCGGAAGGAGCAAGCTGAAGCACTGCTGCTTGTGCTGCTCCTTGGTTCCCTTGCAGCCCGCTCTGAAAGCATTGGCGGTCACTTCTAGGCGCCGAGTTGCACACACACAGCACGACGCTAAGTGCCGCGGAGAAGGGAAATCCAGAGTGCAGCGAGGAGCTGGACGTGGCTTACGTGCAGTAAGGAAAAGGTGAACCTAAGCACTGCCTCTTCAATCTGGCCGCCTCTGCTCTGGTAGCAACTTTTGCAAGTCGGCAAAGGGAGCCGCGAGTATGTAGAACGGAGGGCAGCGAGACGCCGTGTGTTATGCGCCCTTTCAGGGCTGCTGACAAGGGGCTGCTTTAAGAACGCCTTCTTCGTCCTCGCGTCCTTCTCGCTTCGCTCTAGCTGCATGGAGTACAGCACAGCGAAGGAGTGAAGACGGGCACTGCCCCAGCTTTTGCCCTGGCGTGCAACGGCTGTGTGCTGCTTTTCCAAGCAGCAAGAGCACTGAGAAGTGAAAGCGATTGTGAAGGAGCTCTTTGGCTGCTCGTGTGCTCTTCGCTGCACTGCGCCGCTCGCAAGCGGCTTCGTTCTTCGGCGTCTGCCGTCCGGAGAGAGCTGAACTGCAGCGGTCAGTTTCAGCTCTGCCCAACAGCGTGCTCTCAGTTCTGCGGACAAGCACGCCCTGTTGCCTTGGCTCCGAGTGCAAAGTCCCTAGCGAGCACTCACTCAGTGCAATGCACCCAGAAAGACGCTCTCGCTCGTCTTGCAAGGAGCGATTCCTAACAGAAGAAGCAGCAGAGGCACAAACTGGATGACGAGAAGGGACAATGTAGAACACGTCTCTGTCCTGGCACATTGTCGTGTGCGATATGTCCCTCCGGGTCTTCGGTCCTTGCGAAGCTCTATGTACTGCGAGCGCAGCTACTTGCAGCTGAGAAGGACCGCGGAGCTAGCAGCGAATTCGGAGAGCGCTAAGCACGAAGTCAAGAAGCGAGACGTGTCCCTGCAACGCGGTGCTAAGAGCAGCTTCCTCGCGGCGGGGGCGAGCCCCGGCCACAAGACATTCTCGTCCTGGCAACGGATCTCTGTGAAGGGCGTAGGCGAAAAGCTTTCGTTTTCCATTCGAACTGCGAGAGAGGCAGACTGTTACACGGAGCTCTGAGAACAAAGGTGCACGCCCTAGGCGGGCTTGGGCAGAAGAAGCGTTCTCGAGCTCTTGGCTGCCCGCACACTGCTGGGTATGTGGCGCCCCTGCGGCGGCTTCTGGCCGCCGGCAAGTGAAAGCGGAGCCAGGCGTGGGCGAGGGCGATGAACGAAGCGGCTATGTGCCGTGCTTGTGTGCACCACGTTAGAGGCTACTAGGAGAGGAAGGTGGTTGACGGTCGCTTGCCTTCCCAAGTGCCCTTAGCAGTCGGAAGGAGCAAGCTGAAGCACTGCTGCTTGTGCTGCTCCTTGGTTCCCTTGCAGCCCGCTCTGAAAGCATTGGCGGTCACTTCTAGGCGCCGAGTTGCACACACACAGCACGACGCTAAGTGCCGCGGAGAAGGGAAATCCAGAGTGCAGCGAGGAGCTGGACGTGGCTTACGTGCAGTAAGGAAAAGGTGAACCTAAGCACTGCCTCTTCAATCTGGCCGCCTCTGCTCTGGTAGCAACTTTTGCAAGTCGGCAAAGGGAGCCGCGAGTATGTAGAACGGAGGGCAGCGAGACGCCGTGTGTTATGCGCCCTTTCAGGGCTGCTGACAAGGGGCTGCTTTAAGAACGCCTTCTTCGTCCTCGCGTCCTTCTCGCTTCGCTCTAGCTGCATGGAGTACAGCACAGCGAAGGAGTGAAGACGGGCACTGCCCCAGCTTTTGCCCTGGCGTGCAACGGCTGTGTGCTGCTTTTCCAAGCAGCAAGAGCACTGAGAAGTGAAAGCGATTGTGAAGGAGCTCTTTGGCTGCTCGTGTGCTCTTCGCTGCACTGCGCCGCTCGCAAGCGGCTGCGTTCTTCGGCGTCTGCCGTCCGGAGAGAGCTGAACTGCGGCGGTCAGTTTCAGCTCTGCCCAACAGCGTGCTCTCAGTTCTGCGGACAAGCACGCCCTGTTGCCTTGGCTCCGAGTGCAAAGTCCCTAGCGAGCACTCACTCAGTGCAATGCACCCAGAAAGACGCTCTCGCTCGTCTTTCAAGGAGCGATTCCTAACAGAAGAAGCAGCAGAGGCACAAACTGGATGACGAGAAGGGACAATGTAGAACACGTCTCTGTCCTGGCACATTGTCGTGTGCGATATGTCCCTCCGGGTCTTCGGTCCTTGCGAAGCTCTATGTACTGCGAGCGCAGCTACTTGCAGCTGAGAAGGACCGCGGAGCTAGCAGCGAATTCGGAGAGCGCTAAGCACGAAGTCAAGAAGCGAGACGTGTCCCTGCAACGCGGTGCTAAGAGCAGCTTCCTCGCGGCGGGGGCGAGCCCCGGCCACAAGACATTCTCGTCCTGGCAACGGATCTCTGTGAAGGGCGTAGGCGAAAAGCTTTCGTTTTCCATTCGAACTGCGAGAGAGGCAGACTGTTACACGGAGCTCTGAGAACAAAGGTGCACGCCCTAGGCGGGCTTGGGCAGAAGAAGCGTTCTCGAGCTCTTGGCTGCCCGCACACTGCTGGGTATGTGGCGCCCCTGCGGCGGCTTCTGGCCGCCGGCAAGTGAAAGCGGAGCCAGGCGTGGGCGAGGGCGATGAACGAAGCGGCTATGTGCCGTGCTTGTGTGCACCACGTTAGAGGCTACTAGGAGAGGAAGGTGGTTGACGGTCGCTTGCCTTCCCAAGTGCCCTTAGCAGTCGGAAGGAGCAAGCTGAAGCACTGCTGCTTGTGCTGCTCCTTGGTTCCCTTGCAGCCCGCTCTGAAAGCATTGGCGGTCACTTCTAGGCGCCGAGTTGCACACACACAGCACGACGCTAAGTGCCGCGGAGAAGGGAAATCCAGAGTGCAGCGAGGAGCTGGACGTGGCTTACGTGCAGTAAGGAAAAGGTGAACCTAAGCACTGCCTCTTCAATCTGGCCGCCTCTGCTCTGGTAGCAACTTTTGCAAGTCGGCAAAGGGAGCCGCGAGTATGTAGAAGGGAGGGCAGCGAGACGCCGTGTGTTATGCGCCCTTTCAGGGCTGCTGACAAGGGGCTGCTTTAAGAACGCCTTCTTCGTCCTCGCGTCCTTCTCGCTTCGCTCTAGCTGCATGGAGTACAGCACAGCGAAGGAGTGAAGACGGGCACTGCCCCAGCTTTTGCCCTGGCGTGCAACGGCTGTGTGCTGCTTTTCCAAGCAGCAAGAGCACTGAGAAGTGAAAGCGATTGTGAAGGAGCTCTTTGGCTGCTCGTG
Organism: Sturnus vulgaris; assembly: GCF_052056855.1. Lineage (NCBI taxonomy): Eukaryota > Metazoa > Chordata > Aves > Passeriformes > Sturnidae > Sturnus > Sturnus vulgaris. The sequence continues at coordinate 60,726 of NW_028275906.1, read as the reverse complement.
TGCTCTTCGCTGCACTGCGCCGCTCGCAAGCGGCTTCGTTCTTCGGCGTCTGCCGTCCGGAGAGAGCTGAACTGCAGCGGTCAGTTTCAGCTCTGCCCAACAGCGTGCTCTCAGTTCTGCGGACAAGCACGCCCTGTTGCCTTGGCTCCGAGTGCAAAGTCCCTAGCGAGCACTCACTCAGTGCAATGCACCCAGAAAGACGCTCTCGCTCGTCTTTCAAGGAGGGATTCCTAACAGAAGAAGCAGCAGAGGCACAAACTGGATGACGAGAAGGGACAATGTAGAACACGTCTCTGTCCTGGCACATTGTCGTGTGCGATATGTCCCTCCGGGTCTTCGGTCCTTGCGAAGCTCTATGTACTGCGAGCGCAGCTACTTGCAGCTGAGAAGGACCGCGGAGCTAGCAGCGAATTCGGAGAGCGCTAAGCACGAAGTCAAGAAGCGAGACGTGTCCCTGCAACGCGGTGCTAAGAGCAGCTTCCTCGCGGCGGGGGCGAGCCCCGGCCACAAGACATTCTCGTCCTGGCAACGGATCTCTGTGAAGGGCGTAGGCGAAAAGCTTTCGTTTTCCATTCGAACTGCGAGAGAGGCAGACTGTTACACGGAGCTCTGAGAACAAAGGTGCACGCCCTAGGCGGGCTTGGGCAGAAGAAGCGTTCTCGAGCTCTTGGCTGCCCGCACACTGCTGGGTATGTGGCGCCCCTGCGGCGGCTTCTGGCCGCCGGCAAGTGAAAGCGGAGCCAGGCGTGGGCGAGGGCGGTGAACGAAGCGGCTATGTGCCGTGCTTGTGTGCACCACGTTAGAGGCTACTAGGAGAGGAAGGTGGTTGACGGTCGCTTGCCTTCCCAAGTGCCCTTAGCAGTCGGAAGGAGCAAGCTGAAGCACTGCTGCTTGTGCTGCTCCTTGGTTCCCTTGCAGCCCGCTCTGAAAGCATTGGCGGTCACTTCTAGGCGCCGAGTTGCACACACACAGCACGACGCTAAGTGCCGCGGAGAAGGGAAATCCAGAGTGCAGCGAGGAGCTGGACGTGGCTTACGTGCAGTAAGGAAAAGGTGAACCTAAGCACTGCCTCTTCAATCTGGCCGCCTCTGCTCTGGTAGCAACTTTTGCAAGTCGGCAAAGGGAGCCGCGAGTATGTAGAACGGAGGGCAGCGAGACGCCGTGTGTTATGCGCCCTTTCAGGGCTGCTGACAAGGGGCTGCTTTAAGAACGCCTTCTTCGTCCTCGCGTCCTTCTCGCTTCGCTCTAGCTGCATGGAGTACAGCACAGCGAAGGAGTGAAGACGGGCACTGCCCCAGCTTTTGCCCTGGCGTGCAACGGCTGTGTGCTGCTTTTCCAAGCAGCAAGAGCACTGAGAAGTGAAAGCGATTGTGAAGGAGCTCTTTGGCTGCTCGTGTGCTCTTCGCTGCACTGCGCCGCTCGCAAGCGGCTTCGTTCTTCGGCGTCTGCCGTCCGGAGAGAGCTGAACTGCAGCGGTCAGTTTCAGCTCTGCCCAACAGCGTGCTCTCAGTTCTGCGGACAAGCACGCCCTGTTGCCTTGGCTCCGAGTGCAAAGTCCCTAGCGAGCACTCACTCAGTGCAATGCACCCAGAAAGACGCTCTCGCTCGTCTTGCAAGGAGCGATTCCTAACAGAAGAAGCAGCAGAGGCACAAACTGGATGACGAGAAGGGACAATGTAGAACACGTCTCTGTCCTGGCACATTGTCGTGTGCGATATGTCCCTCCGGGTCTTCGGTCCTTGCGAAGCTCTATGTACTGCGAGCGCAGCTACTTGCAGCTGAGAAGGACCGCGGAGCTAGCAGCGAATTCGGAGAGCGCTAAGCACGAAGTCAAGAAGCGAGACGTGTCCCTGCAACGCGGTGCTAAGAGCAGCTTCCTCGCGGCGGGGGCGAGCCCCGGCCACAAGACATTCTCGTCCTGGCAACGGATCTCTGTGAAGGGCGTAGGCGAAAAGCTTTCGTTTTCCATTCGAACTGCGAGAGAGGCAGACTGTTACACGGAGCTCTGAGAACAAAGGTGCACGCCCTAGGCGGGCTTGGGCAGAAGAAGCGTTCTCGAGCTCTTGGCTGCCCGCACACTGCTGGGTATGTGGCGCCCCTGCGGCGGCTTCTGGCCGCCGGCAAGTGAAAGCGGAGCCAGGCGTGGGCGAGGGCGGTGAACGAAGCGGCTATGTGCCGTGCTTGTGTGCACCACGTTAGAGGCTACTAGGAGAGGAAGGTGGTTGACGGTCGCTTGCCTTCCCAAGTGCCCTTAGCAGTCGGAAGGAGCAAGCTGAAGCACTGCTGCTTGTGCTGCTCCTTGGTTCCCTTGCAGCCCGCTCTGAAAGCATTGGCGGTCACTTCTAGGCGCCGAGTTGCACACACACAGCACGACGCTAAGTGCCGCGGAGAAGGGAAATCCAGAGTGCAGCGAGGAGCTGGACGTGGCTTACGTGCAGTAAGGAAAAGGTGAACCTAAGCACTGCCTCTTCAATCTGGCCGCCTCTGCTCTGGTAGCAACTTTTGCAAGTCGGCAAAGGGAGCCGCGAGTATGTAGAACGGAGGGCAGCGAGACGCCGTGTGTTATGCGCCCTTTCAGGGCTGCTGACAAGGGGCTGCTTTAAGAACGCCTTCTTCGTCCTCGCGTCCTTCTCGCTTCGCTCTAGCTGCATGGAGTACAGCACAGCGAAGGAGTGAAGACGGGCACTGCCCCAGCTTTTGCCCTGGCGTGCAACGGCTGTGTGCTGCTTTTCCAAGCAGCAAGAGCACTGAGAAGTGAAAGCGATTGTGAAGGAGCTCTTTGGCTGCTCGTGTGCTCTTCGCTGCACTGCGCCGCTCGCAAGCGGCTTCGTTCTTCGGCGTCTGCCGTCCGGAGAGAGCTGAACTGCAGCGGTCAGTTTCAGCTCTGCCCAACAGCGTGCTCTCAGTTCTGCGGACAAGCACGCCCTGTTGCCTTGGCTCCGAGTGCAAAGTCCCTAGCGAGCACTCACTCAGTGCAATGCACCCAGAAAGACGCTCTCGCTCGTCTTGCAAGGAGCGATTCCTAACAGAAGAAGCAGCAGAGGCACAAACTGGATGACGAGAAGGGACAATGTAGAACACGTCTCTGTCCTGGCACATTGTCGTGTGCGATATGTCCCTCCGGGTCTTCGGTCCTTGCGAAGCTCTATGTACTGCGAGCGCAGCTACTTGCAGCTGAGAAGGACCGCGGAGCTAGCAGCGAATTCGGAGAGCGCTAAGCACGAAGTCAAGAAGCGAGACGTGTCCCTGCAACGCGGTGCTAAGAGCAGCTTCCTCGCGGCGGGGGCGAGCCCCGGCCACAAGACATTCTCGTCCTGGCAACGGATCTCTGTGAAGGGCGTAGGCGAAAAGCTTTCGTTTTCCATTCGAACTGCGAGAGAGGCAGACTGTTACACGGAGCTCTGAGAACAAAGGTGCACGCCCTAGGCGGGCTTGGGCAGAAGAAGCGTTCTCGAGCTCTTGGCTGCCCGCACACTGCTGGGTATGTGGCGCCCCTGCGGCGGCTTCTGGCCGCCGCCAAGTGAAAGCGGAGCCAGGCGTGGGCGAGGGCGGTGAACGAAGCGGCTATGTGCCGTGCTTGTGTGCACCACGTTAGAGGCTACTAGGAGAGGAAGGTGGTTGACGGTCGCTTGCCTTCCCAAGTGCCCTTAGCAGTCGGAAGGAGCAAGCTGAAGCACTGCTGCTTGTGCTGCTCCTTGGTTCCCTTGCAGCCCGCTCTGAAAGCATTGGCGGTCACTTCTAGGCGCCGAGTTGCACACACACAGCACGACGCTAAGTGCCGCGGAGAAGGGAAATCCAGAGTGCAGCGAGGAGCTGGACGTGGCTTACGTGCAGTAAGGAAAAGGTGAACCTAAGCACTGCCTCTTCAATCTGGCCGCCTCTGCTCTGGTAGCAACTTTTGCAAGTCGGCAAAGGGAGCCGCGAGTATGTAGAACGGAGGGCAGCGAGACGCCGTGTGTTATGCGCCCTTTCAGGGCTGCTGACAAGGGGCTGCTTTAAGAACGCCTTCTTCGTCCTCGCGTCCTTCTCGCTTCGCTCTAGCTGCATGGAGTACAGCACAGCGAAGGAGTGAAGACGGGCACTGCCCCAGCTTTTGCCCTGGCGTGCAACGGCTGTGTGCTGCTTTTCCAAGCAGCAAGAGCACTGAGAAGTGAAAGCGATTGTGAAGGAGCTCTTTGGCTGCTCGTGTGCTCTTCGCTGCACTGCGCCGCTCGCAAGCGGCTGCGTTCTTCGGCGTCTGCCGTCCGGAGAGAGCTGAACTGCAGCGGTCAGTTTCAGCTCTGCCCAACAGCGTGCTCTCAGTTCTGCGGACAAGCACGCCCTGTTGCCTTGGCTCCGAGTGCAAAGTCCCTAGCGAGCTCTCACTCAGTGCAATGCACCCAGAAAGACGCTCTCGCTCGTCTTGCAAGGAGCGATTCCTAACAGAAGAAGCAGCAGAGGCACAAACTGGATGACGAGAAGGGACAATGTAGAACACGTCTCTGTCCTGGCACATTGTCGTGTGCGATATGTCCCTCCGGGTCTTCGGTCCTTGCGAAGCTCTATGTACTGCGAGCGCAGCTACTTGCAGCTGAGAAGGACCGCGGAGCTAGCAGCGAATTCGGAGAGCGCTAAGCACGAAGTCAAGAAGCGAGACGTGTCCCTGCAACGCGGTGCTAAGAGCAGCTTCCTCGCGGCGGGGGCGAGCCCCGGCCACAAGACATTCTCGTCCTGGCAACGGATCTCTGTGAAGGGCGTAGGCGAAAAGCTTTCGTTTTCCATTCGAACTGCGAGAGAGGCAGACTGTTACACGGAGCTCTGAGAACAAAGGTGCACGCCCTAGGCGGGCTTGGGCAGAAGAAGCGTTCTCGAGCTCTTGGCTGCCCGCACACTGCTGGGTATGTGGCGCCCCTGCGGCGGCTTCTGGCCGCCGGCAAGTGAAAGCGGAGCCAGGCGTGGGCGAGGGCGGTGAACGAAGCGGCTATGTGCCGTGCTTGTGTGCACCACGTTAGAGGCTACTAGGAGAGGAAGGTGGTTGACGGTCGCTTGCCTTCCCAAGTGCCCTTAGCAGTCGGAAGGAGCAAGCTGAAGCACTGCTGCTTGTGCTGCTCCTTGGTTCCCTTGCAGCCCGCTCTGAAAGCATTGGCGGTCACTTCTAGGCGCCGAGTTGCACACACACAGCACGACGCTAAGTGCCGCGGAGAAGGGAAATCCAGAGTGCAGCGAGGAGCTGGACGTGGCTTACGTGCAGTAAGGAAAAGGTGAACCTAAGCACTGCCTCTTCAATCTGGCCGCCTCTGCTCTGGTAGCAACTTTTGCAAGTCGGCAAAGGGAGCCGCGAGTATGTAGAACGGAGGGCAGCGAGACGCCGTGTGTTATGCGCCCTTTCAGGGCTGCTGACAAGGGGCTGCTTTAAGAACGCCTTCTTCGTCCTCGCGTCCTTCTCGCTTCGTTCTAGCTGCATGGAGTACAGCACAGCGAAGGAGTGAAGACGGGCACTGCCCCAGCTTTTGCCCTGGCGTGCAACGGCTGTGTGCTGCTTTTCCAAGCAGCAAGAGCACTGAGAAGTGAAAGCGATTGTGAAGGAGCTCTTTGGCTGCTCGTGTGCTCTTCGCTGCACTGCGCCGCTCGCAAGCGGCTTCGTTCTTCGGCGTCTGCCGTCCGGAGAGAGCTGAACTGCAGCGGTCAGTTTCAGCTCTGCCCAACAGCGTGCTCTCAGTTCTGCGGACAAGCACGCCCTGTTGCCTTGGCTCCGAGTGCAAAGTCCCTAGCGAGCACTCACTCAGTGCATTGCACCCAGAAAGACGCTCTCGCTCGTCTTTCAAGGAGCGATTCCTAACAGAAGAAGCAGCAGAGGCACAAACTGGATGACGAGAAGGGACAATGTAGAACACGTCTCTGTCCTGGCACATTGTCGTGTGCGATATGTCCCTCCGGGTCTTCGGTCCTTGCGAAGCTCTATGTACTGCGAGCGCAGCTACTTGCAGCTGAGAAGGACCGCGGAGCTAGCAGCGAATTCGGAGAGCGCTAAGCACGAAGTCAAGAAGCGAGACGTGTCCCTGCAACGCGGTGCTAAGAGCAGCTTCCTCGCGGCGGGGGCGAGCCCCGGCCACAAGACATTCTCGTCCTGGCAACGGATCTCTGTGAAGGGCGTAGGCGAAAAGCTTTCGTTTTCCATTCGAACTGCGAGAGAGGCAGACTGTTACACGGAGCTCTGAGAACAAAGGTGTCCTAGGGTGATGTTATGGTGTTTCTATCTCCAATCGTGTGTCCTGATTATGTTTGGTATTATGTCCTGTGCTTCCAGGACTGAGTCTGAGAGTGAAGCTTTGTTTTGTCTTGTTATCAGCCGGCTCACCTCCCCCATGGTCTATGTTTAGGAGAGGTTTTAGCTCGGCTTGCTTGCTTGCTTGCTTGCTTGCTTGCTTGCCTGCTTGCTTGCCTGCTTGCTCGCTTCTGCCTTTTTCTTTCCTTCGCTTTGCCCTTGCTTTCTGCTTATTAGTTAGTTCAGCTAGGCAGTCCAACTTTTTCCCTGGACTGTTTTCTCTTCCACCCCGTCCCCTCCCTCTCCTGGATACCATCTGAACGGACGGGGACCTGGGAACCCCAAGAAACACCGGGAGGCTACACTTTGTCACCTGCAGCAGTCATCCCCAGCGCCAGAGACTGATAACTGAGCGACCACTCGCCAGAGAGACTGAGTTTGTCATCCCTTCAGAACGGTGAAAGAGTTTTTTTGTCAGCTGGTGTTGTCTTTTTTCCCTGTGCTGGGGAGTGTCTTGCTTGTTAAATAAACAGGTTTTTTCTCCCACTCTTCTCCAAGGAAATTCTTCCCGAACCCGGTGGGGTGGGGGGGGGAGGAGTCGTGGGGTTTGCTGTCTGGGGGCTCCTTCTGGAGGTTTTCCCCCAAATTTGCCCAAACCCAGGACAAATAAATTGGCGCCCAACTCGAGGCTCGCGAAAGTGGGAAAAAAACCCTGTTCTAATAATAATAATTTGGTTCAAATTCTTTTGCGTTGGTATAGAGCAGTTATTGGCTATGTTGTTGGAATTCATGTCTTTTGGGGTGGAGGCCTGCATGGGATTTTGGTCCCTAGGGTTTTTTGAAGTCTTAATACCTTTGTGGTCCCTGGGTTTATTTGCTTATCCAGAAATAGCTCCGGTATTGTCCCTAATGCGTAGTTTCTGTAGCAGAGGGGCATTGACCAAAATATCCATCGGGCTGGGCTTGGTTTTAATGGCCTGCAGGAGATTTATAAAGGTGCTGGAATCTGTTCCAGGAATGTATGGTTCTTGGCTGTGGTTGTGCACTCAGTTTGTTAGAGGAGAAGCAGGGGATGAGGCTTTTCAGCCTTTGTTCTCCTTCTTCTCCTCTGAATTTGTTACATCCTTATTAGAGAATGTTCAGTTCCCCCTGAGTGTTAAAGAGACCATCTTTCTGGTGTTTAATATAGTAAGCTTTCTCTATACAGTCTGCAGTTTCTCTAGAATGAGAGCTGAGATTTCTAGAGGGGCTGAGACCCTTGACCCCAGAGTAGAGCCAGGCGTGAGGAATCCTGAATGGTGTGGGAAATGGGAGGATATGGGCCAAATCTTAAAGGAATTTTCTGACCCTACATCCTGGGATTTTCCATGTGAACAAATTCAGAACCCAGCTGAGGTAGCAAAGTACCTGAAAGAGAAGTGCCATGGTAATTCTAAGGAGAAGAAGATCATTGCAGTGAGCTGGGCCCTGGCATATGCTTACCGTACCCTGCTAGATACTGTAGGGCAGCAGACAGAGGAAGGGGGACAGGCAGATAAATCAGCCACTATCCCAGTCACTCAGGCTGCAGCCAACACCCCAGGCTCGAGGCCAACAACTACACCAGACAGTGAGCCTAAGCCAGCAGCTAAACCTGTCAGTAAGCCTCAACCAATGGCTGTTGCTACCAGCACGAGAAGTGGAAAGTGCACAGACAAGACTGATCGACCAGTGGATGATGATGATGATGATGCAGGAGAAGGACCCTCGACGCCTCCTGACATAAAACCAGGAGTCAAAGCAACTGGTAAAAGATCAGAGGCCAATATTGAGTCTTTTTCCCTAAAGGACCTCCGTGGCCTAAGAAAGGATTACACCCGACGACCTGATGAGTCTATAATTAGTTGGTTGGTCCGTCTTTGGGATGCTGCAGGCGAGGCTACAATTCTGGATGGCACTGAAGCCAGGCATTTGGGATCCCTGTCACATGATCCTGTCATCGACCAAGGAATGATGAGAGGGCCTAACCCTCACAGCCTCTGGGCACGGGTCCTGGACAGTGTAGCACAAAGATACCTGTGTGCAGATGATCTCTATATGCAGCAGACCCACTGGAAGACGATAGAACAAGGGATCCAACGCCTGAGAGAAATGGCAGTGGCAGAGATTATCTTCTCAGATGACATAACAACTAGGAATCCGGACTTGGTACCATGTACATCTGTGATGTGGCGAAAACTTGTACGACTTGGGCCCCATGAATATGCTTCTGCTTTAGCAATAATGAAGCGGGACGAGAGGGATGAGACCGTGCTTGATATGGCAAAGAAGCTCCGAGCATATGCAGATGCTGTGCATGGCCCAACACATGCCAGAATTGCAGCTGTGGAAACACGTCTGCAGAAATTAGAAGACAAGATAGAGGAGAATCATAAAAGACTCAGGGAGGAGATTAAAGAGGACCTTCTCCAAATCTCAGCAGTACAAATTAGAGGCCCTGGTATCCAACGCAGACGTTCCCCTGATGGGGAGAGGAGGTACACCCCACGAGCTGAGCTGTGGTTCTTCCTACGTGATTGCGGAGAAAACATGAGGAGATGGGATGGAAAATCTACTGCTGCTCTGGCACAACGGGTGCGTGAATTGAAGGAAGGCAAGACCCAAAGAGGAAGTTCCACCAAAAGGAGAGCAGCTCCAGTTGCCCGTAGCCAAGCTGCCAAGTATGATGATGATGATATATCTGATCCCCTTGAAGGAACCTCTAAGACATATGCCCAAGGAAAGAAGGATAAACAGGCTTAGAGGGGCCCTGCCTCTAGCCAGGGAGAGGCGAGGGAAAATCGTGTCTTCTGGACTGTGTGGATTCGTTGGCCTGGCACATCGGAACCACAAAAGTATAAAGCTTTGGTTGATACTGGTGCCCAATGCACATTAGTCCCATCAAGATATGTGGGGGCAGAATCTGTTTCTATTGCTGGTGTGACAGGTGGATCACAGGACTTTACCTTGGTGGAAGCTGATGTGAGCTTGACTGGACATGAATGGAAAAAACATCCTATTGTGACTGGCCCAGAGGCCCCATGCATTTTGGGCATAGATTACCTCCGAAGGGGGTATTTTAAAGATCCAAAAGGATTCAGGTGGGCATTTGGGATAGCAACTGTGGTGACAGAGGGCATCCAGCAATTGAACACCTTGTCTGGACTGTCTGAGAATCCAAGTACTGTAGGACTTCTGAAAGGAGAAGAGCAAAAGGTACCAATTGCCACTTCCATAGTGCATCGCCGACAATACAGAACAACTCGAGATGCCGTGGTTCCCATCCATAAAATGATCCGTGAGCTGGAGAGCCAAGGGGTGGTCAGCAAAACCCACTCACCCTTCAACAGCCCCATCTGGCCTGTACGTAAATCTGAAGGAGAATGGAGACTGACCGTAGACTATCGTGCATTGAATGAGGTGACTCCACCACTGAGCGCTGCCGTGCCGGACATGCTGGAACTGCAGTACGAGCTGGAGTCCAAGGCAGCAAAGTGGTACGCCACTATCGATATCGCCAATGCATTTTTCTCCATTCCTCTGGCAGCAGAGTGCAGGCCTCAGTTTGCTTTCACATGGAGGGGAGTGCAGTACACCTGGAATCGACTGCCCCAGGGGTGGAAGCACAGTCCTACTATCTGCCATGGACTGATCCAGACTACACTAGAAAAAGGTGAGGCCCCAGAACATTTACAATATATTGATGATATCATTGTGTGGGGGAACACAGCAGCAGAAGTGTTCAAGAAAGGAGAGAGAATCATCCAAATCCTCCTGGAAGCCGGCTTCGCCATCAAGAAGAGTAAAGTTAAGGGACCTGCTCGAGAGATCCAGTTCCTGGGAGTGAAGTGGCAAGATGGACGGCGTCAGATTCCTACTGATGTCATCAACAAAATCACAGCTATGTCCCCACCAACCAACAAGAAGGAGACACAAGCTTTCTTAGGCGCCATAGGTTTTTGGAGGATGCACATTCCTGAGTATAGTCAGATTGTGAGCCCTCTTTACCTGGTCACCCGCAAGAAGAACGATTTCCATTGGGGCCCTGAGCAGCAACAAGCTTTTGCCCAGATAAAGCAGGAAATTGCTCATGCAGTAGCCCTTGGCCCAGTCAGGACGGGACCAGATGTGAAGAACGTGCTCTACTCTGCAGCCGGGAACCATGGTCTGTCCTGGAGCCTGTGGCAGAAGGTGCCTGGTGAGACTCGAGGCCGACCATTAGGATTTTGGAGTCGGAGCTACAGAGGGTCTGAAGCTAACTACACCCCAACAGAGAAGGAGATCTTGGCTGCCTACGAAGGGGTCCAAGCAGCCTCAGAGGTGGTTGGCACAGAAGCACAACTCCTCCTGGCACCCCGACTGCCAGTGCTGGGGTGGATGTTCAGAGGAAAGGTTCCCTCAACCCACCATGCCACCAGTGCTACATGGAGCAAGTGGATTGCCCTCATTACACAGCGCACCCGGATTGGAAAACTGAATCGCCCTGGGATTTTGGAAGTAATTACAAATTGGCCTGAAGGTGAAAGTTTTGGTGTCACAGATGAGGAACAAGAACCAGTGACACGGGCTGAAGAAGCTCCACCATATAACCAACTGCCAGCAGAGGAAACACGCTATGCTCTATTCACCGACGGTTCCTGTCGCATTGTGGGGATGAATCGGAGGTGGAAAGCAGCCGTATGGAGCCCCACGCGACGGGTAGCAGAGGCCACTGAAGGAGAGGGTGGATCCAGTCAACTTGCTGAACTCAAAGCGGTTCAACTGGCCTTAGACATTGCTGAAAGAGAGAAGTGGCCAAAGCTTTACCTTTATACCGATTCATGGATGGTAGCCAATGCTCTGTGGGGATGGTTGGAGAGATGGAAAGAGGCTAACTGGCAGCATAGAGGAAAACCAATTTGGGCTGCCGAAGAGTGGAAAGATATCGCTACCCGGTTAGAGAAATTACCTGTGAAGGTTCGCCATGTAGATGCCCATGTTCCCAGAAGTAGGGCTAATGAAGAGCAGAAAAACAATCAGCAGGTAGATCAGGCTGCAAAGATAGGGGTGTCGAAGATAGACCTTGATTGGGAACACAAGGGAGAGTTGTTCCTGGCTCGATGGGCCCATGATGCCTCAGGTCATCAGGGCAGAGATGCCACATATAAGTGGGCACGAGACCGAGGGGTGGATCTAACCATGGACAGTATTTCTCAAGTTATCCATGACTGTGAGACGTGCGCTGCCATCAAGCAAGCCAAGCGGGTGAAGCCCCTCTGGTATGGGGGGCGGTGGTCCAAGTACAAGTATGGAGAGGCCTGGCAGATTGACTACATCACACTGCCTCAAACCCGCCAGGGCAAGCGCTATGTACTGACCATGGTGGAAGCCACCACTGGATGGTTGGAGACCTACCCTGTGTCTCACGCTACAGCCCGTAACACCATCCTGGGCCTGGAAAAGCAGGTCCTTTGGAGGCATGGCACCCCTGAGAGGATTGAGTCAGACAATGGGACTCATTTCAAGAATAGCCTTATCAACACTTGGGCTAGGGAACATGGCATTGAGTGGGTGTACCATATCCCCTACCATGCACCAGCTGCAGGGAAGGTGGAAAGGTACAATGGACTGTTAAAAACCACCTTGAGAGCATTGGGTGGGGGATCATTCAAAAACTGGGAGCAGCATTTAGCAAAGGCCACTTGGTTAGTTAACACCCGGGGTTCCACCAACCGAGCGGGCCCTGCCCAGTCTAAGTCCCTGAATATAGTAGATGGAGACAAAGTCCCAGTGGCACATATCAGAGGTTTGTTGGGGAAGGCAGTTTGGATCAATTCTGCCCCGAGTACAGACAAACCCATTCGTGGGATTGTCTTTGCTCAAGGACCAGGTTGTACATGGTGGGTAATGCAGAGAGATGGAACAACACGATGTGTGCCTCAGGGAGATCTGATTGTGGGGTGAGGCAGCATGAGACAGAAGGAAATGTGTCCGAATAAGTGAAAGATGGAAATTTCTACTTGCTGAAGTTTTTACATGCTGTTTAGTATGTTCACGATATGGAGATAAGGGGTGGAATGTCCTAGGGTGATGTTATGGTGTTTCTATCTCCAATCGTGTGTCCTGATTATGTTTGGTATTATGTCCTGTGCTTCCAGGACTGAGTCTGAGAGTGAAGCTTTGTTTTGTCTTGTTATCAGCCGGCTCACCTCCCCCATGGTCTATGTTTAGGAGAGGTTTTAGCTCGGCTTGCTTGCTTGCTTGCTTGCTTGCTTGCTTGCCTGCTTGCTTGCCTGCTTGCTCGCTTCTGCCTTTTTCTTTCCTTCGCTTTGCCCTTGCTTTCTGCTTATTAGTTAGTTCAGCTAGGCAGTCCAACTTTTTCCCTGGACTGTTTTCTCTTCCACCCCGTCCCCTCCCTCTCCTGGATACCATCTGAACGGACGGGGACCTGGGAACCCCAAGAAACACCGGGAGGCTACACTTTGTCACCTGCAGCAGTCATCCCCAGCGCCAGAGACTGATAACTGAGCGACCACTCGCCAGAGAGACTGAGTTTGTCATCCCTTCAGAACGGTGAAAGAGTTTTTTTGTCAGCTGGTGTTGTCTTTTTTCCCTGTGCTGGGGAGTGTCTTGCTTGTTAAATAAACAGGTTTTTTCTCCCACTCTTCTCCAAGGAAATTCTTCCCGAACCCGGTGGGGTGGGGGGGGGAGGAGTCGTGGGGTTTGCTGTCTGGGGGCTCCTTCTGGAGGTTTTCCCCCAAATTTGCCCAAACCCAGGACAACGCCCTAGGCGGGCTTGGGCAGAAGAAGCGTTCTCGAGCTCTTGGCTGCCCGCACACTGCTGGGTATGTGGCGCCCCTGCGGCGGCTTCTGGCCGCCGGCAAGTGAAAGCGGAGCCAGGCGTGGGCGAGGGCGGTGAACGAAGCGGCTATGTGCCGTGCTTGTGTGCACCACGTTAGAGGCTACTAGGAGAGGAAGGTGGTTGACGGTCGCTTGCCTTCCCAAGTGCCCTTAGCAGTCGGAAGGAGCAAGCTGAAGCACTGCTGCTTGTGCTGCTCCTTGGTTCCCTTGCAGCCCGCTCTGAAAGCATTGGCGGTCACTTCTAGGCGCCGAGTTGCACACACACAGCACGACGCTAAGTGCCGCGGAGAAGGGAAATCCAGAGTGCAGCGAGGAGCTGGACGTGGCTTACGTGCAGTAAGGAAAAGGTGAACCTAAGCACTGCCTCTTCAATCTGGCCGCCTCTGCTCTGGTAGCAACTTTTGCAAGTCGGCAAAGGGAGCCGCGAGTATGTAGAACGGAGGGCAGCGAGACGCCGTGTGTTATGCGCCCTTTCAGGGCTGCTGACAAGGGGCTGCTTTAAGAACGCCTTCTTCGTCCTCGCGTCCTTCTCGCTTCGCTCTAGCTGCATGGAGTACAGCACAGCGAAGGAGTGAAGACGGGCACTGCCCCAGCTTTTGCCCTGGCGTGCAACGGCTGTGTGCTGCTTTTCCAAGCAGCAAGAGCACTGAGAAGTGAAAGCGATTGTGAAGGAGCTCTTTGGCTGCTCGTGTGCTCTTCGCTGCACTGCGCCGCTCGCAAGCGGCTTCGTTCTTCGGCGTCTGCCGTCCGGAGAGAGCTGAACTGCAGCGGTCAGTTTCAGCTCTGCCCAACAGCGTGCTCTCAGTTCTGCGGACAAGCACGCCCTGTTGCCTTGGCTCCGAGTGCAAAGTCCCTAGCGAGCACTCACTCAGTGCAATGCACCCAGAAAGACGCTCTCGCTCGTCTTTCAAGGAGCGATTCCTAACAGAAGAAGCAGCAGAGGCACAAACTGGATGACGAGAAGGGACAATGTAGAACACGTCTCTGTCCTGGCACATTGTCGTGTGCGATATGTCCCTCCGGGTCTTCGGTCCTTGCGAAGCTCTATGTACTGCGAGCGCTGCTACTTGCAGCTGAGAAGGACCGCGGAGCTAGCAGCGAATTCGGAGAGCGCTAAGCACGAAGTCAAGAAGCGAGACGTGTCCCTGCAACGCGGTGCTAAGAGCAGCTTCCTCGCGGCGGGGGCGAGCCCCGGCCACAAGACATTCTCGTCCTGGCAACGGATCTCTGTGAAGGGCGTAGGCGAAAAGCTTTCGTTTTCCATTCGAACTGCGAGAGAGGCAGACTGTTACACGGAGCTCTGAGAACAAAGGTGCACGCCCTAGGCGGGCTTGGGCAGAAGAAGCGTTCTCGAGCTCTTGGCTGCCCGCACACTGCTGGGTATGTGGCGCCCCTGCGGCGGCTTCTGGCCGCCGGCAAGTGAAAGCGGAGCCAGGCGTGGGCGAGGGCGGTGAACGAAGCGGCTATGTGCCGTGCTTGTGTGCACCACGTTAGAGGCTACTAGGAGAGGAAGGTGGTTGACGGTCGCTTGCCTTCCCAAGTGCCCTTAGCAGTCGGAAGGAGCAAGCTGAAGCACTGCTGCTTGTGCTGCTCCTTGGTTCCCTTGCAGCCCGCTCTGAAAGCATTGGCGGTCACTTCTAGGCGCCGAGTTGCACACACACAGCACGACGCTAAGTGCCGCGGAGAAGGGAAATCCAGAGTGCAGCGAGGAGCCGGACGTGGCTTACGTGCAGTAAGGAAAAGGTGAACCTAAGCACTGCCTCTTCAATCTGGCCGCCTCTGCTCTGGTAGCAACTTTTGCAAGTCGGCAAAGGGAGCCGCGAGTATGTAGAACGGAGGGCAGCGAGACGCCGTGTGTTATGCGCCCTTTCAGGGCTGCTGACAAGGGGCTGCTTTAAGAACGCCTTCTTCGTCCTCGCGTCCTTCTCGCTTCGTTCTAGCTGCATGGAGTACAGCACAGCGAAGGAGTGAAGACGGGCACTGCCCCAGCTTTTGCCCTGGCGTGCAACGGCTGTGTGCTGCTTTTCCAAGCAGCAAGAGCACTGAGAAGTGAAAGCGATTGTGAAGGAGCTCTTTGGCTGCTCGTGTGCTCTTCGCTGCACTGCGCCGCTCGCAAGCGGCTTCGTTCTTCGGCGTCTGCCGTCCGGAGAGAGCTGAACTGCAGCGGTCAGTTTCAGCTCTGCCCAACAGCGTGCTCTCAGTTCTGCGGACAAGCACGCCCTGTTGCCTTGGCTCCGAGTGCAAAGTCCCTAGCGAGCACTCACTCAGTGCATTGCACCCAGAAAGACGCTCTCGCTCGTCTTTCAAGGAGCGATTCCTAACAGAAGAAGCAGCAGAGGCACAAACTGGATGACGAGAAGGGACAATGTAGAACACGTCTCTGTCCTGGCACATTGTCGTGTGCGATATGTCCCTCCGGGTCTTCGGTCCTTGCGAAGCTCTATGTACTGCGAGCGCAGCTACTTGCAGCTGAGAAGGACCGCGGAGCTAGCAGCGAATTCGGAGAGCGCTAAGCACGAAGTCAAGAAGCGAGACGTGTCCCTGCAACGCGGTGCTAAGAGCAGCTTCCTCGCGGCGGGGGCGAGCCCCGGCCACAAGACATTCTCGTCGCAGCAACGGATCTCCGTGAAGGGCGTAGGCGAAAAGCTTTCGTTTTCCATTCGAACTGCGAGAGAGGCAGACTGTTACACGGAGCTCTGAGAACAAAGGTGCACGCCCTAGGCGGGCTTGGGCAGAAGAAGCGTTCTCGAGCTCTTGGCTGCCCGCACACTGCTGGGTATGTGGCGCCCCTGCGGCGGCTTCTGGCCGCCGGCAAGTGAAAGCGGAGCCAGGCGTGGGCGAGGGCGATGAACGAAGCGGCTATGTGCCGTGCTTGTGTGCACCACGTTAGAGGCTACTAGGAGAGGAAGGTGGTTGACGGTCGCTTGCCTTCCCAAGTGCCCTTAGCAGTCGGAAGGAGCAAGCTGAAGCACTGCTGCTTGTGCTGCTCCTTGGTTCCCTTGCAGCCCGCTCTGAAAGCATTGGCGGTCACTTCTAGGCGCCGAGTTGCACACACACAGCACGACGCTAAGTGCCGCGGAGAAGGGAAATCCAGAGTGCAGCGAGGAGCTGGACGTGGCTTACGTGCAGTAAGGAAAAGGTGAACCTAAGCACTGCCTCTTCAATCTGGCCGCCTCTGCTCTGTTAGCAACTTTTGCAAGTCGGCAAAGGGAGCCGCGAGTATGTAGAAGGGAGGGCAGCGAGACGCCGTGTGTTATGCGCCCTTTCAGGGCTGCTGACAAGGGGCTGCTTTAAGAACGCCTTCTTCGTCCTCGCGTCCTTCTCGCTTCGCTCTAGCTGCATGGAGTACAGCACAGCGAAGGAGTGAAGACGGGCACTGCCCCAGCTTTTGCCCTGGCGTGCAACGGCTGTGTGCTGCTTTTCCAAGCAGCAAGAGCACTGAGAAGTGAAAGCGATTGTGAAGGAGCTCTTTGGCTGCTCGTGTGCTCTTCGCTGCACTGCGCCGCTCGCAAGCGGCTTCGTTCTTCGGCGTCTGCCGTCCGGAGAGAGCTGAACTGCAGCGGTCAGTTTCAGCTCTGCCCAACAGCGTGCTCTCAGTTCTGCGGACAAGCACGCCCTGTTGCCTTGGCTCCGAGTGCAAAGTCCCTAGCGAGCACTCACTCAGTGCAATGCACCCAGAAAGACGCTCTCGCTCGTCTTGCAAGGAGCGATTCCTAACAGAAGAAGCAGCAGAGGCACAAACTGGATGACGAGAAGGGACAATGTAGAACACGTCTCTGTCCTGGCACATTGTCGTGTGCGATATGTCCCTCCGGGTCTTCGGTCCTTGCGAAGCTCTATGTACTGCGAGCGCAGCTACTTGCAGCTGAGAAGGACCGCGGAGCTAGCAGCGAATTCGGAGAGCGCTAAGCACGAAGTCAAGAAGCGAGACGTGTCCCTGCAACGCGGTGCTAAGAGCAGCTTCCTCGCGGCGGGGGCGAGCCCCGGCCACAAGACATTCTCGTCCTGGCAACGGATCTCTGTGAAGGGCGTAGGCGAAAAGCTTTCGTTTTCCATTCGAACTGCGAGAGAGGCAGACTGTTACACGGAGCTCTGAGAACAAAGGTGCACGCCCTAGGCGGGCTTGGGCAGAAGAAGCGTTCTCGAGCTCTTGGCTGCCCGCACACTGCTGGGTATGTGGCGCCCCTGCGGCGGCTTCTGGCCGCCGGCAAGTGAAAGCGGAGCCAGGCGTGGGCGAGGGCGGTGAACGAAGCGGCTATGTGCCGTGCTTGTGTGCACCACGTTAGAGGCTACTAGGAGAGGAAGGTGGTTGACGGTCGCTTGCCTTCCCAAGTGCCCTTAGCAGTCGGAAGGAGCAAGCTGAAGCACTGCTGCTTGTGCTGCTCCTTGGTTCCCTTGCAGCCCGCTCTGAAAGCATTGGCGGTCACTTCTAGGCGCCGAGTTGCACACACACAGCACGACGCTAAGTGCCGCGGAGAAGGGAAATCCAGAGTGCAGCGAGGAGCCGGACGTGGCTTACGTGCAGTAAGGAAAAGGTGAACCTAAGCACTGCCTCTTCAATCTGGCCGCCTCTGCTCTGGTAGCAACTTTTGCAAGTCGGCAAAGGGAGCCGCGAGTATGTAGAACGGAGGGCAGCGAGACGCCGTGTGTTATGCGCCCTTTCAGGGCTGCTGACAAGGGGCTGCTTTAAGAACGCCTTCTTCGTCCTCGCGTCCTTCTCGCTTCGTTCTAGCTGCATGGAGTACAGCACAGCGAAGGAGTGAAGACGGGCACTGCCCCAGCTTTTGCCCTGGCGTGCAACGGCTGTGTGCTGCTTTTCCAAGCAGCAAGAGCACTGAGAAGTGAAAGCGATTGTGAAGGAGCTCTTTGGCTGCTCGTGTGCTCTTCGCTGCACTGCGCCGCTCGCAAGCGGCTTCGTTCTTCGGCGTCTGCCGTCCGGAGAGAGCTGAACTGCAGCGGTCAGTTTCAGCTCTGCCCAACAGCGTGCTCTCAGTTCTGCGGACAAGCACGCCCTGTTGCCTTGGCTCCGAGTGCAAAGTCCCTAGCGAGCACTCACTCAGTGCAATGCACCCAGAAAGACGCTCTCGCTCGTCTTGCAAGGAGCGATTCCTAACAGAAGAAGCAGCAGAGGCACAAACTGGATGACGAGAAGGGACAATGTAGAACACGTCTCTGTCCTGGCACATTGTCGTGTGCGATATGTCCCTCCGGGTCTTCGGTCCTTGCGAAGCTCTATGTACTGCGAGCGCAGCTACTTGCAGCTGAGAAGGACCGCGGAGCTAGCAGCGAATTCGGAGAGCGCTAAGCACGAAGTCAAGAAGCGAGACGTGTCCCTGCAACGCGGTGCTAAGAGCAGCTTCCTCGCGGCGGGGGCGAGCCCCGGCCACAAGACATTCTCGTCCTGGCAACGGATCTCTGTGAAGGGCGTAGGCGAAAAGCTTTCGTTTTCCATTCGAACTGCGAGAGAGGCAGACTGTTACACGGAGCTCTGAGAACAAAGGTGCACGCCCTAGGCGGGCTTGGGCAGAAGAAGCGTTCTCGAGCTCTTGGCTGCCCGCACACTGCTGGGTATGTGGCGCCCCTGCGGCGGCTTCTGGCCGCCGGCAAGTGAAAGCGGAGCCAGGCGTGGGCGAGGGCGGTGAACGAAGCGGCTATGTGCCGTGCTTGTGTGCACCACGTTAGAGGCTACTAGGAGAGGAAGGTGGTTGACGGTCGCTTGCCTTCCCAAGTGCCCTTAGCAGTCGGAAGGAGCAAGCTGAAGCACTGCTGCTTGTGCTGCTCCTTGGTTCCCTTGCAGCCCGCTCTGAAAGCATTGGCGGTCACTTCTAGGCGCCGAGTTGCACACACACAGCACGACGCTAAGTGCCGCGGAGAAGGGAAATCCAGAGTGCAGCGAGGAGCCGGACGTGGCTTACGTGCAGTAAGGAAAAGGTGAACCTAAGCACTGCCTCTTCAATCTGGCCGCCTCTGCTCTGGTAGCAACTTTTGCAAGTCGGCAAAGGGAGCCGCGAGTATGTAGAACGGAGGGCAGCGAGACGCCGTGTGTTATGCGCCCTTTCAGGGCTGCTGACAAGGGGCTGCTTTAAGAACGCCTTCTTCGTCCTCGCGTCCTTCTCGCTTCGTTCTAGCTGCATGGAGTACAGCACAGCGAAGGAGTGAAGACGGGCACTGCCCCAGCTTTTGCCCTGGCGTGCAACGGCTGTGTGCTGCTTTTCCAAGCAGCAAGAGCACTGAGAAGTGAAAGCGATTGTGAAGGAGCTCTTTGGCTGCTCGTGTGCTCTTCGCTGCACTGCGCCGCTCGCAAGCGGCTTCGTTCTTCGGCGTCTGCCGTCCGGAGAGAGCTGAACTGCAGCGGTCAGTTTCAGCTCTGCCCAACAGCGTGCTCTCAGTTCTGCGGACAAGCACGCCCTGTTGCCTTGGCTCCGAGTGCAAAGTCCCTAGCGAGCACTCACTCAGTGCAATGCACCCAGAAAGACGCTCTCGCTCGTCTTGCAAGGAGCGATTCCTAACAGAAGAAGCAGCAGAGGCACAAACTGGATGACGAGAAGGGACAATGTAGAACACGTCTCTGTCCTGGCACATTGTCGTGTGCGATATGTCCCTCCGGGTCTTCGGTCCTTGCGAAGCTCTATGTACTGCGAGCGCAGCTACTTGCAGCTGAGAAGGACCGCGGAGCTAGCAGCGAATTCGGAGAGCGCTAAGCACGAAGTCAAGAAGCGAGACGTGTCCCTGCAACGCGGTGCTAAGAGCAGCTTCCTCGCGGCGGGGGCGAGCCCCGGCCACAAGACATTCTCGTCCTGGCAACGGATCTCTGTGAAGGGCGTAGGCGAAAAGCTTTCGTTTTCCATTCGAACTGCGAGAGAGGCAGACTGTTACACGGAGCTCTGAGAACAAAGGTGCACGCCCTAGGCGGGCTTGGGCAGAAGAAGCGTTCTCGAGCTCTTGGCTGCCCGCACACTGCTGGGTATGTGGCGCCCCTGCGGCGGCTTCTGGCCGCCGCCAAGTGAAAGCGGAGCCAGGCGTGGGCGAGGGCGATGAACGAAGCGGCTATGTGCCGTGCTTGTGTGCACCACGTTAGAGGCTACTAGGAGAGGAAGGTGGTTGACGGTCGCTTGCCTTCCCAAGTGCCCTTAGCAGTCGGAAGGAGCAAGCTGAAGCACTGCTGCTTGTGCTGCTCCTTGGTTCCCTTGCAGCCCGCTCTGAAAGCATTGGCGGTCACTTCTAGGCGCCGAGTTGCACACACACAGCACGACGCTAAGTGCCGCGGAGAAGGGAAATCCAGAGTGCAGCGAGGAGCTGGACGTGGCTTACGTGCAGTAAGGAAAAGGTGAACCTAAGCACTGCCTCTTCAATCTGGCCGCCTCTGCTCTGGTAGCAACTTTTGCAAGTCGGCAAAGGGAGCCGCGAGTATGTAGAACGGAGGGCAGCGAGACGCCGTGTGTTATGCGCCCTTTCAGGGCTGCTGACAAGGGGCTGCTTTAAGAACGCCTTCTTCGTCCTCGCGTCCTTCTCGCTTCGCTCTAGCTGCATGGAGTACAGCACAGCGAAGGAGTGAAGACGGGCACTGCCCCAGCTTTTGCCCTGGCGTGCAACGGCTGTGTGCTGCTTTTCCAAGCAGCAAGAGCACTGAGAAGTGAAAGCGATTGTGAAGGAGCTCTTTGGCTGCTCGTGTGCTCTTCGCTGCACTGCGCCGCTCGCAAGCGGCTTCGTTCTTCGGCGTCTGCCGTCCGGAGAGAGCTGAACTGCAGCGGTCAGTTTCAGCTCTGCCCAACAGCGTGCTCTCAGTTCTGCGGACAAGCACGCCCTGTTGCCTTGGCTCCGAGTGCAAAGTCCCTAGCGAGCACTCACTCAGTGCAATGCACCCAGAAAGACGCTCTCGCTCGTCTTGCAAGGAGCGATTCCTAACAGAAGAAGCAGCAGAGGCACAAACTGGATGACGAGAAGGGACAATGTAGAACACGTCTCTGTCCTGGCACATTGTCGTGTGCGATATGTCCCTCCGGGTCTTCGGTCCTTGCGAAGCTCTATGTACTGCGAGCGCAGCTACTTGCAGCTGAGAAGGACCGCGGAGCTAGCAGCGAATTCGGAGAGCGCTAAGCACGAAGTCAAGAAGCGAGACGTGTCCCTGCAACGCGGTGCTAAGAGCAGCTTCCTCGCGGCGGGGGCGAGCCCCGGCCACAAGACATTCTCGTCCTGGCAACGGATCTCTGTGAAGGGCGTAGGCGAAAAGCTTTCGTTTTCCATTCGAACTGCGAGAGAGGCAGACTGTTACACGGAGCTCTGAGAACAAAGGTGCACGCCCTAGGCGGGCTTGGGCAGAAGAAGCGTTCTCGAGCTCTTGGCTGCCCGCACACTGCTGGGTATGTGGCGCCCCTGCGGCGGCTTCTGGCCGCCGGCAAGTGAAAGCGGAGCCAGGCGTGGGCGAGGGCGGTGAACGAAGCGGCTATGTGCCGTGCTTGTGTGCACCACGTTAGAGGCTACTAGGAGAGGAAGGTGGTTGACGGTCGCTTGCCTTCCCAAGTGCCCTTAGCAGTCGGAAGGAGCAAGCTGAAGCACTGCTGCTTGTGCTGCTCCTTGGTTCCCTTGCAGCCCGCTCTGAAAGCATTGGCGGTCACTTCTAGGCGCCGAGTTGCACACACACAGCACGACGCTAAGTGCCGCGGAGAAGGGAAATCCAGAGTGCAGCGAGGAGCCGGACGTGGCTTACGTGCAGTAAGGAAAAGGTGAACCTAAGCACTGCCTCTTCAATCTGGCCGCCTCTGCTCTGGTAGCAACTTTTGCAAGTCGGCAAAGGGAGCCGCGAGTATGTAGAACGGAGGGCAGCGAGACGCCGTGTGTTATGCGCCCTTTCAGGGCTGCTGACAAGGGGCTGCTTTAAGAACGCCTTCTTCGTCCTCGCGTCCTTCTCGCTTCGTTCTAGCTGCATGGAGTACAGCACAGCGAAGGAGTGAAGACGGGCACTGCCCCAGCTTTTGCCCTGGCGTGCAACGGCTGTGTGCTGCTTTTCCAAGCAGCAAGAGCACTGAGAAGTGAAAGCGATTGTGAAGGAGCTCTTTGGCTGCTCGTGTGCTCTTCGCTGCACTGCGCCGCTCGCAAGCGGCTTCGTTCTTCGGCGTCTGCCGTCCGGAGAGAGCTGAACTGCAGCGGTCAGTTTCAGCTCTGCCCAACAGCGTGCTCTCAGTTCTGCGGACAAGCACGCCCTGTTGCCTTGGCTCCGAGTGCAAAGTCCCTAGCGAGCACTCACTCAGTGCAATGCACCCAGAAAGACGCTCTCGCTCGTCTTGCAAGGAGCGATTCCTAACAGAAGAAGCAGCAGAGGCACAAACTGGATGACGAGAAGGGACAATGTAGAACACGTCTCTGTCCTGGCACATTGTCGTGTGCGATATGTCCCTCCGGGTCTTCGGTCCTTGCGAAGCTCTATGTACTGCGAGCGCAGCTACTTGCAGCTGAGAAGGACCGCGGAGCTAGCAGCGAATTCGGAGAGCGCTAAGCACGAAGTCAAGAAGCGAGACGTGTCCCTGCAACGCGGTGCTAAGAGCAGCTTCCTCGCGGCGGGGGCGAGCCCCGGCCACAAGACATTCTCGTCCTGGCAACGGATCTCTGTGAAGGGCGTAGGCGAAAAGCTTTCGTTTTCCATTCGAACTGCGAGAGAGGCAGACTGTTACACGGAGCTCTGAGAACAAAGGTGCACGCCCTAGGCGGGCTTGGGCAGAAGAAGCGTTCTCGAGCTCTTGGCTGCCCGCACACTGCTGGGTATGTGGCGCCCCTGCGGCGGCTTCTGGCCGCCGCCAAGTGAAAGCGGAGCCAGGCGTGGGCGAGGGCGGTGAACGAAGCGGCTATGTGCCGTGCTTGTGTGCACCACGTTAGAGGCTACTAGGAGAGGAAGGTGGTTGACGGTCGCTTGCCTTCCCAAGTGCCCTTAGCAGTCGGAAGGAGCAAGCTGAAGCACTGCTGCTTGTGCTGCTCCTTGGTTCCCTTGCAGCCCGCTCTGAAAGCATTGGCGGTCACTTCTAGGCGCCGAGTTGCACACACACAGCACGACGCTAAGTGCCGCGGAGAAGGGAAATCCAGAGTGCAGCGAGGAGCTGGACGTGGCTTACGTGCAGTAAGGAAAAGGTGAACCTAAGCACTGCCTCTTCAATCTGGCCGCCTCTGCTCTGGTAGCAACTTTTGCAAGTCGGCAAAGGGAGCCGCGAGTATGTAGAACGGAGGGCAGCGAGACGCCGTGTGTTATGCGCCCTTTCAGGGCTGCTGACAAGGGGCTGCTTTAAGAACGCCTTCTTCGTCCTCGCGTCCTTCTCGCTTCGCTCTAGCTGCATGGAGTACAGCACAGCGAAGGAGTGAAGACGGGCACTGCCCCAGCTTTTGCCCTGGCGTGCAACGGCTGTGTGCTGCTTTTCCAAGCAGCAAGAGCACTGAGAAGTGAAAGCGATTGTGAAGGAGCTCTTTGGCTGCTCGTGTGCTCTTCGCTGCACTGCGCCGCTCGCAAGCGGCTTCGTTCTTCGGCGTCTGCCGTCCGGAGAGAGCTGAACTGCAGCGGTCAGTTTCAGCTCTGCCCAACAGCGTGCTCTCAGTTCTGCGGACAAGCACGCCCTGTTGCCTTGGCTCCGAGTGCAAAGTCCCTAGCGAGCACTCACTCAGTGCAATGCACCCAGAAAGACGCTCTCGCTCGTCTTGCAAGGAGCGATTCCTAACAGAAGAAGCAGCAGAGGCACAAACTGGATGACGAGAAGGGACAATGTAGAACACGTCTCTGTCCTGGCACATTGTCGTGTGCGATATGTCCCTCCGGGTCTTCGGTCCTTGCGAAGCTCTATGTACTGCGAGCGCAGCTACTTGCAGCTGAGAAGGACCGCGGAGCTAGCAGCGAATTCGGAGAGCGCTAAGCACGAAGTCAAGAAGCGAGACGTGTCCCTGCAACGCGGTGCTAAGAGCAGCTTCCTCGCGGCGGGGGCGAGCCCCGGCCACAAGACATTCTCGTCCTGGCAACGGATCTCTGTGAAGGGCGTAGGCGAAAAGCTTTCGTTTTCCATTCGAACTGCGAGAGAGGCAGACTGTTACACGGAGCTCTGAGAACAAAGGTGCACGCCCTAGGCGGGCTTGGGCAGAAGAAGCGTTCTCGAGCTCTTGGCTGCCCGCACACTGCTGGGTATGTGGCGCCCCTGCGGCGGCTTCTGGCCGCCGGCAAGTGAAAGCGGAGCCAGGCGTGGGCGAGGGCGATGAACGAAGCGGCTATGTGCCGTGCTTGTGTGCACCACGTTAGAGGCTACTAGGAGAGGAAGGTGGTTGACGGTCGCTTGCCTTCCCAAGTGCCCTTAGCAGTCGGAAGGAGCAAGCTGAAGCACTGCTGCTTGTGCTGCTCCTTGGTTCCCTTGCAGCCCGCTCTGAAAGCATTGGCGGTCACTTCTAGGCGCCGAGTTGCACACACACAGCACGACGCTAAGTGCCGCGGAGAAGGGAAATCCAGAGTGCAGCGAGGAGCTGGACGTGGCTTACGTGCAGTAAGGAAAAGGTGAACCTAAGCACTGCCTCTTCAATCTGGCCGCCTCTGCTCTGGTAGCAACTTTTGCAAGTCGGCAAAGGGAGCCGCGAGTATGTAGAAGGGAGGGCAGCGAGACGCCGTGTGTTATGCGCCCTTTCAGGGCTGCTGACAAGGGGCTGCTTTAAGAACGCCTTCTTCGTCCTCGCGTCCTTCTCGCTTCGCTCTAGCTGCATGGAGTACAGCACAGCGAAGGAGTGAAGACGGGCACTGCCCCAGCTTTTGCCCTGGCGTGCAACGGCTGTGTGCTGCTTTTCCAAGCAGCAAGAGCACTGAGAAGTGAAAGCGATTGTGAAGGAGCTCTTTGGCTGCTCGTGTGCTCTTCGCTGCACTGCGCCGCTCGCAAGCGGCTTCGTTCTTCGGCGTCTGCCGTCCGGAGAGAGCTGAACTGCAGCGGTCAGTTTCAGCTCTGCCCAACAGCGTGCTCTCAGTTCTGCGGACAAGCACGCCCTGTTGCCTTGGCTCCGAGTGCAAAGTCCCTAGCGAGCACTCACTCAGTGCAATGCACCCAGAAAGACGCTCTCGCTCGTCTTTCAAGGAGGGATTCCTAACAGAAGAAGCAGCAGAGGCACAAACTGGATGACGAGAAGGGACAATGTAGAACACGTCTCTGTCCTGGCACATTGTCGTGTGCGATATGTCCCTCCGGGTCTTCGGTCCTTGCGAAGCTCTATGTACTGCGAGCGCAGCTACTTGCAGCTGAGAAGGACCGCGGAGCTAGCAGCGAATTCGGAGAGCGCTAAGCACGAAGTCAAGAAGCGAGACGTGTCCCTGCAACGCGGTGCTAAGAGCAGCTTCCTCGCGGCGGGGGCGAGCCCCGGCCACAAGACATTCTCGTCCTGGCAACGGATCTCTGTGAAGGGCGTAGGCGAAAAGCTTTCGTTTTCCATTCGAACTGCGAGAGAGGCAGACTGTTACACGGAGCTCTGAGAACAAAGGTGCACGCCCTAGGCGGGCTTGGGCAGAAGAAGCGTTCTCGAGCTCTTGGCTGCCCGCACACTGCTGGGTATGTGGCGCCCCTGCGGCGGCTTCTGGCCGCCGGCAAGTGAAAGCGGAGCCAGGCGTGGGCGAGGGCGGTGAACGAAGCGGCTATGTGCCGTGCTTGTGTGCACCACGTTAGAGGCTACTAGGAGAGGAAGGTGGTTGACGGTCGCTTGCCTTCCCAAGTGCCCTTAGCAGTCGGAAGGAGCAAGCTGAAGCACTGCTGCTTGTGCTGCTCCTTGGTTCCCTTGCAGCCCGCTCTGAAAGCATTGGCGGTCACTTCTAGGCGCCGAGTTGCACACACACAGCACGACGCTAAGTGCCGCGGAGAAGGGAAATCCAGAGTGCAGCGAGGAGCTGGACGTGGCTTACGTGCAGTAAGGAAAAGGTGAACCTAAGCACTGCCTCTTCAATCTGGCCGCCTCTGCTCTGGTAGCAACTTTTGCAAGTCGGCAAAGGGAGCCGCGAGTATGTAGAACGGAGGGCAGCGAGACGCCGTGTGTTATGCGCCCTTTCAGGGCTGCTGACAAGGGGCTGCTTTAAGAACGCCTTCTTCGTCCTCGCGTCCTTCTCGCTTCGCTCTAGCTGCATGGAGTACAGCACAGCGAAGGAGTGAAGACGGGCACTGCCCCAGCTTTTGCCCTGGCGTGCAACGGCTGTGTGCTGCTTTTCCAAGCAGCAAGAGCACTGAGAAGTGAAAGCGATTGTGAAGGAGCTCTTTGGCTGCTCGTGTGCTCTTCGCTGCACTGCGCCGCTCGCAAGCGGCTTCGTTCTTCGGCGTCTGCCGTCCGGAGAGAGCTGAACTGCAGCGGTCAGTTTCAGCTCTGCCCAACAGCGTGCTCTCAGTTCTGCGGACAAGCACGCCCTGTTGCCTTGGCTCCGAGTGCAAAGTCCCTAGCGAGCACTCACTCAGTGCAATGCACCCAGAAAGACGCTCTCGCTCGTCTTGCAAGGAGCGATTCCTAACAGAAGAAGCAGCAGAGGCACAAACTGGATGACGAGAAGGGACAATGTAGAACACGTCTCTGTCCTGGCACATTGTCGTGTGCGATATGTCCCTCCGGGTCTTCGGTCCTTGCGAAGCTCTATGTACTGCGAGCGCAGCTACTTGCAGCTGAGAAGGACCGCGGAGCTAGCAGCGAATTCGGAGAGCGCTAAGCACGAAGTCAAGAAGCGAGACGTGTCCCTGCAACGCGGTGCTAAGAGCAGCTTCCTCGCGGCGGGGGCGAGCCCCGGCCACAAGACATTCTCGTCCTGGCAACGGATCTCTGTGAAGGGCGTAGGCGAAAAGCTTTCGTTTTCCATTCGAACTGCGAGAGAGGCAGACTGTTACACGGAGCTCTGAGAACAAAGGTGCACGCCCTAGGCGGGCTTGGGCAGAAGAAGCGTTCTCGAGCTCTTGGCTGCCCGCACACTGCTGGGTATGTGGCGCCCCTGCGGCGGCTTCTGGCCGCCGGCAAGTGAAAGCGGAGCCAGGCGTGGGCGAGGGCGGTGAACGAAGCGGCTATGTGCCGTGCTTGTGTGCACCACGTTAGAGGCTACTAGGAGAGGAAGGTGGTTGACGGTCGCTTGCCTTCCCAAGTGCCCTTAGCAGTCGGAAGGAGCAAGCTGAAGCACTGCTGCTTGTGCTGCTCCTTGGTTCCCTTGCAGCCCGCTCTGAAAGCATTGGCGGTCACTTCTAGGCGCCGAGTTGCACACACACAGCACGACGCTAAGTGCCGCGGAGAAGGGAAATCCAGAGTGCAGCGAGGAGCTGGACGTGGCTTACGTGCAGTAAGGAAAAGGTGAACCTAAGCACTGCCTCTTCAATCTGGCCGCCTCTGCTCTGGTAGCAACTTTTGCAAGTCGGCAAAGGGAGCCGCGAGTATGTAGAACGGAGGGCAGCGAGACGCCGTGTGTTATGCGCCCTTTCAGGGCTGCTGACAAGGGGCTGCTTTAAGAACGCCTTCTTCGTCCTCGCGTCCTTCTCGCTTCGCTCTAGCTGCATGGAGTACAGCACAGCGAAGGAGTGAAGACGGGCACTGCCCCAGCTTTTGCCCTGGCGTGCAACGGCTGTGTGCTGCTTTTCCAAGCAGCAAGAGCACTGAGAAGTGAAAGCGATTGTGAAGGAGCTCTTTGGCTGCTCGTGTGCTCTTCGCTGCACTGCGCCGCTCGCAAGCGGCTTCGTTCTTCGGCGTCTGCCGTCCGGAGAGAGCTGAACTGCAGCGGTCAGTTTCAGCTCTGCCCAACAGCGTGCTCTCAGTTCTGCGGACAAGCACGCCCTGTTGCCTTGGCTCCGAGTGCAAAGTCCCTAGCGAGCACTCACTCAGTGCAATGCACCCAGAAAGACGCTCTCGCTCGTCTTGCAAGGAGCGATTCCTAACAGAAGAAGCAGCAGAGGCACAAACTGGATGACGAGAAGGGACAATGTAGAACACGTCTCTGTCCTGGCACATTGTCGTGTGCGATATGTCCCTCCGGGTCTTCGGTCCTTGCGAAGCTCTATGTACTGCGAGCGCAGCTACTTGCAGCTGAGAAGGACCGCGGAGCTAGCAGCGAATTCGGAGAGCGCTAAGCACGAAGTCAAGAAGCGAGACGTGTCCCTGCAACGCGGTGCTAAGAGCAGCTTCCTCGCGGCGGGGGCGAGCCCCGGCCACAAGACATTCTCGTCCTGGCAACGGATCTCTGTGAAGGGCGTAGGCGAAAAGCTTTCGTTTTCCATTCGAACTGCGAGAGAGGCAGACTGTTACACGGAGCTCTGAGAACAAAGGTGCACGCCCTAGGCGGGCTTGGGCAGAAGAAGCGTTCTCGAGCTCTTGGCTGCCCGCACACTGCTGGGTATGTGGCGCCCCTGCGGCGGCTTCTGGCCGCCGCCAAGTGAAAGCGGAGCCAGGCGTGGGCGAGGGCGGTGAACGAAGCGGCTATGTGCCGTGCTTGTGTGCACCACGTTAGAGGCTACTAGGAGAGGAAGGTGGTTGACGGTCGCTTGCCTTCCCAAGTGCCCTTAGCAGTCGGAAGGAGCAAGCTGAAGCACTGCTGCTTGTGCTGCTCCTTGGTTCCCTTGCAGCCCGCTCTGAAAGCATTGGCGGTCACTTCTAGGCGCCGAGTTGCACACACACAGCACGACGCTAAGTGCCGCGGAGAAGGGAAATCCAGAGTGCAGCGAGGAGCTGGACGTGGCTTACGTGCAGTAAGGAAAAGGTGAACCTAAGCACTGCCTCTTCAATCTGGCCGCCTCTGCTCTGGTAGCAACTTTTGCAAGTCGGCAAAGGGAGCCGCGAGTATGTAGAACGGAGGGCAGCGAGACGCCGTGTGTTATGCGCCCTTTCAGGGCTGCTGACAAGGGGCTGCTTTAAGAACGCCTTCTTCGTCCTCGCGTCCTTCTCGCTTCGCTCTAGCTGCATGGAGTACAGCACAGCGAAGGAGTGAAGACGGGCACTGCCCCAGCTTTTGCCCTGGCGTGCAACGGCTGTGTGCTGCTTTTCCAAGCAGCAAGAGCACTGAGAAGTGAAAGCGATTGTGAAGGAGCTCTTTGGCTGCTCGTGTGCTCTTCGCTGCACTGCGCCGCTCGCAAGCGGCTTCGTTCTTCGGCGTCTGCCGTCCGGAGAGAGCTGAACTGCAGCGGTCAGTTTCAGCTCTGCCCAACAGCGTGCTCTCAGTTCTGCGGACAAGCACGCCCTGTTGCCTTGGCTCCGAGTGCAAAGTCCCTAGCGAGCTCTCACTCAGTGCAATGCACCCAGAAAGACGCTCTCGCTCGTCTTGCAAGGAGCGATTCCTAACAGAAGAAGCAGCAGAGGCACAAACTGGATGACGAGAAGGGACAATGTAGAACACGTCTCTGTCCTGGCACATTGTCGTGTGCGATATGTCCCTCCGGGTCTTCGGTCCTTGCGAAGCTCTATGTACTGCGAGCGCAGCTACTTGCAGCTGAGAAGGACCGCGGAGCTAGCAGCGAATTCGGAGAGCGCTAAGCACGAAGTCAAGAAGCGAGACGTGTCCCTGCAACGCGGTGCTAAGAGCAGCTTCCTCGCGGCGGGGGCGAGCCCCGGCCACAAGACATTCTCGTCCTGGCAACGGATCTCTGTGAAGGGCGTAGGCGAAAAGCTTTCGTTTTCCATTCGAACTGCGAGAGAGGCAGACTGTTACACGGAGCTCTGAGAACAAAGGTGCACGCCCTAGGCGGGCTTGGGCAGAAGAAGCGTTCTCGAGCTCTTGGCTGCCCGCACACTGCTGGGTATGTGGCGCCCCTGCGGCGGCTTCTGGCCGCCGCCAAGTGAAAGCGGAGCCAGGCGTGGGCGAGGGCGGTGAACGAAGCGGCTATGTGCCGTGCTTGTGTGCACCACGTTAGAGGCTACTAGGAGAGGAAGGTGGTTGACGGTCGCTTGCCTTCCCAAGTGCCCTTAGCAGTCGGAAGGAGCAAGCTGAAGCACTGCTGCTTGTGCTGCTCCTTGGTTCCCTTGCAGCCCGCTCTGAAAGCATTGGCGGTCACTTCTAGGCGCCGAGTTGCACACACACAGCACGACGCTAAGTGCCGCGGAGAAGGGAAATCCAGAGTGCAGCGAGGAGCTGGACGTGGCTTACGTGCAGTAAGGAAAAGGTGAACCTAAGCACTGCCTCTTCAATCTGGCCGCCTCTGCTCTGGTAGCAACTTTTGCAAGTCGGCAAAGGGAGCCGCGAGTATGTAGAACGGAGGGCAGCGAGACGCCGTGTGTTATGCGCCCTTTCAGGGCTGCTGACAAGGGGCTGCTTTAAGAACGCCTTCTTCGTCCTCGCGTCCTTCTCGCTTCGCTCTAGCTGCATGGAGTACAGCACAGCGAAGGAGTGAAGACGGGCACTGCCCCAGCTTTTGCCCTGGCGTGCAACGGCTGTGTGCTGCTTTTCCAAGCAGCAAGAGCACTGAGAAGTGAAAGCGATTGTGAAGGAGCTCTTTGGCTGCTCGTGTGCTCCTCGCTGCACTGCGCCGCTCGCAAGCGGCTTCGTTCTTCGGCGTCTGCCGTCCGGAGAGAGCTGAACTGCAGCGGTCAGTTTCAGCTCTGCCCAACAGCGTGCTCTCAGTTCTGCGGACAAGCACGCCCTGTTGCCTTGGCTCCGAGTGCAAAGTCCCTAGCGAGCACTCACTCAGTGCAATGCACCCAGAAAGACGCTCTCGCTCGTCTTGCAAGGAGCGATTCCTAACAGAAGAAGCAGCAGAGGCACAAACTGGATGACGAGAAGGGACAATGTAGAACACGTCTCTGTCCTGGCACATTGTCGTGTGCGATATGTCCCTCCGGGTCTTCGGTCCTTGCGAAGCTCTATGTACTGCGAGCGCAGCTACTTGCAGCTGAGAAGGACCGCGGAGCTAGCAGCGAATTCGGAGAGCGCTAAGCACGAAGTCAAGAAGCGAGACGTGTCCCTGCAACGCGGTGCTAAGAGCAGCTTCCTCGCGGCGGGGGCGAGCCCCGGCCACAAGACATTCTCGTCCTGGCAACGGATCTCTGTGAAGGGCGTAGGCGAAAAACTTTCGTTTTCCATTCGAACTGCGAGAGAGGCAGACTGTTACACGGAGCTCTGAGAACAAAGGTGCACGCCCTAGGCGGGCTTGGGCAGAAGAAGCGTTCTCGAGCTCTTGGCTGCCCGCACACTGCTGGGTATGTGGCGCCCCTGCGGCGGCTTCTGGCCGCCGGCAAGTGAAAGCGGAGCCAGGCGTGGGCGAGGGCGATGAACGAAGCGGCTATGTGCCGTGCTTGTGTGCACCACGTTAGAGGCTACTAGGAGAGGAAGGTGGTTGACGGTCGCTTGCCTTCCCAAGTGCCCTTAGCAGTCGGAAGGAGCAAGCTGAAGCACTGCTGCTTGTGCTGCTCCTTGGTTCCCTTGCAGCCCGCTCTGAAAGCATTGGCGGTCACTTCTAGGCGCCGAGTTGCACACACACAGCACGACGCTAAGTGCCGCGGAGAAGGGAAATCCAGAGTGCAGCGAGGAGCTGGACGTGGCTTACGTGCAGTAAGGAAAAGGTGAACCTAAGCACTGCCTCTTCAATCTGGCCGCCTCTGCTCTGGTAGCAACTTTTGCAAGTCGGCAAAGGGAGCCGCGAGTATGTAGAAGGGAGGGCAGCGAGACGCCGTGTGTTATGCGCCCTTTCAGGGCTGCTGACAAGGGGCTGCTTTAAGAACGCCTTCTTCGTCCTCGCGTCCTTCTCGCTTCGCTCTAGCTGCATGGAGTACAGCACAGCGAAGGAGTGAAGACGGGCACTGCCCCAGCTTTTGCCCTGGCGTGCAACGGCTGTGTGCTGCTTTTCCAAGCAGCAAGAGCACTGAGAAGTGAAAGCGATTGTGAAGGAGCTCTTTGGCTGCTCGTGTGCTCTTCGCTGCACTGCGCCGCTCGCAAGCGGCTGCGTTCTTCGGCGTCTGCCGTCCGGAGAGAGCTGAACTGCAGCGGTCAGTTTCAGCTCTGCCCAACAGCGTGCTCTCAGTTCTGCGGACAAGCACGCCCTGTTGCCTTGGCTCCGAGTGCAAAGTCCCTAGCGAGCACTCACTCAGTGCAATGCACCCAGAAAGACGCTCTCGCTCGTCTTGCAAGGAGCGATTCCTAACAGAAGAAGCAGCAGAGGCACAAACTGGATGACGAGAAGGGACAATGTAGAACACGTCTCTGTCCTGGCACATTGTCGTGTGCGATATGTCCCTCCGGGTCTTCGGTCCTTGCGAAGCTCTATGTACTGCGAGCGCAGCTACTTGCAGCTGAGAAGGACCGCGGAGCTAGCAGCGAATTCGGAGAGCGCTAAGCACGAAGTCAAGAAGCGAGACGTGTCCCTGCAACGCGGTGCTAAGAGCAGCTTCCTCGCGGCGGGGGCGAGCCCCGGCCACAAGACATTCTCGTCCTGGCAACGGATCTCTGTGAAGGGCGTAGGCGAAAAGCTTTCGTTTTCCATTCGAACTGCGAGAGAGGCAGACTGTTACACGGAGCTCTGAGAACAAAGGTGCACGCCCTAGGCGGGCTTGGGCAGAAGAAGCGTTCTCGAGCTCTTGGCTGCCCGCACACTGCTGGGTATGTGGCGCCCCTGCGGCGGCTTCTGGCCGCCGCCAAGTGAAAGCGGAGCCAGGCGTGGGCGAGGGCGGTGAACGAAGCGGCTATGTGCCGTGCTTGTGTGCACCACGTTAGAGGCTACTAGGAGAGGAAGGTGGTTGACGGTCGCTTGCCTTCCCAAGTGCCCTTAGCAGTCGGAAGGAGCAAGCTGAAGCACTGCTGCTTGTGCTGCTCCTTGGTTCCCTTGCAGCCCGCTCTGAAAGCATTGGCGGTCACTTCTAGGCGCCGAGTTGCACACACACAGCACGACGCTAAGTGCCGCGGAGAAGGGAAATCCAGAGTGCAGCGAGGAGCTGGACGTGGCTTACGTGCAGTAAGGAAAAGGTGAACCTAAGCAGTGCCTCTTCAATCTGGCCGCCTCTGCTCTGGTAGCAACTTTTGCAAGTCGGCAAAGGGAGCCGCGAGTATGTAGAACGGAGGGCAGCGAGACGCCGTGTGTTATGCGCCCTTTCAGGGCTGCTGACAAGGGGCTGCTTTAAGAACGCCTTCTTCGTCCTCGCGTCCTTCTCGCTTCGCTCTAGCTGCATGGAGTACAGCACAGCGAAGGAGTGAAGACGGGCACTGCCCCAGCTTTTGCCCTGGCGTGCAACGGCTGTGTGCTGCTTTTCCAAGCAGCAAGAGCACTGAGAAGTGAAAGCGATTGTGAAGGAGCTCTTTGGCTGCTCGTGTGCTCTTCGCTGCACTGCGCCGCTCGCAAGCGGCTTCGTTCTTCGGCGTCTGCCGTCCGGAGAGAGCTGAACTGCAGCGGTCAGTTTCAGCTCTGCCCAACAGCGTGCTCTCAGTTCTGCGGACAAGCACGCCCTGTTGCCTTGGCTCCGAGTGCAAAGTCCCTAGCGAGCACTCACTCAGTGCAATGCACCCAGAAAGACGCTCTCGCTCGTCTTTCAAGGAGGGATTCCTAACAGAAGAAGCAGCAGAGGCACAAACTGGATGACGAGAAGGGACAATGTAGAACACGTCTCTGTCCTGGCACATTGTCGTGTGCGATATGTCCCTCCGGGTCTTCGGTCCTTGCGAAGCTCTATGTACTGCGAGCGCAGCTACTTGCAGCTGAGAAGGACCGCGGAGCTAGCAGCGAATTCGGAGAGCGCTAAGCACGAAGTCAAGAAGCGAGACGTGTCCCTGCAACGCGGTGCTAAGAGCAGCTTCCTCGCGGCGGGGGCGAGCCCCGGCCACAAGACATTCTCGTCCTGGCAACGGATCTCTGTGAAGGGCGTAGGCGAAAAGCTTTCGTTTTCCATTCGAACTGCGAGAGAGGCAGACTGTTACACGGAGCTCTGAGAACAAAGGTGCACGCCCTAGGCGGGCTTGGGCAGAAGAAGCGTTCTCGAGCTCTTGGCTGCCCGCACACTGCTGGGTATGTGGCGCCCCTGCGGCGGCTTCTGGCCGCCGGCAAGTGAAAGCGGAGCCAGGCGTGGGCGAGGGCGGTGAACGAAGCGGCTATGTGCCGTGCTTGTGTGCACCACGTTAGAGGCTACTAGGAGAGGAAGGTGGTTGACGGTCGCTTGCCTTCCCAAGTGCCCTTAGCAGTCGGAAGGAGCAAGCTGAAGCACTGCTGCTTGTGCTGCTCCTTGGTTCCCTTGCAGCCCGCTCTGAAAGCATTGGCGGTCACTTCTAGGCGCCGAGTTGCACACACACAGCACGACGCTAAGTGCCGCGGAGAAGGGAAATCCAGAGTGCAGCGAGGAGCTGGACGTGGCTTACGTGCAGTAAGGAAAAGGTGAACCTAAGCACTGCCTCTTCAATCTGGCCGCCTCTGCTCTGGTAGCAACTTTTGCAAGTCGGCAAAGGGAGCCGCGAGTATGTAGAACGGAGGGCAGCGAGACGCCGTGTGTTATGCGCCCTTTCAGGGCTGCTGACAAGGGGCTGCTTTAAGAACGCCTTCTTCGTCCTCGCGTCCTTCTCGCTTCGTTCTAGCTGCATGGAGTACAGCACAGCGAAGGAGTGAAGACGGGCACTGCCCCAGCTTTTGCCCTGGCGTGCAACGGCTGTGTGCTGCTTTTCCAAGCAGCAAGAGCACTGAGAAGTGAAAGCGATTGTGAAGGAGCTCTTTGGCTGCTCGTGTGCTCTTCGCTGCACTGCGCCGCTCGCAAGCGGCTTCGTTCTTCGGCGTCTGCCGTCCGGAGAGAGCTGAACTGCAGCGGTCAGTTTCAGCTCTGCCCAACAGCGTGCTCTCAGTTCTGCGGACAAGCACGCCCTGTTGCCTTGGCTCCGAGTGCAAAGTCCCTAGCGAGCACTCACTCAGTGCAATGCACCCAGAAAGACGCTCTCGCTCGTCTTGCAAGGAGCGATTCCTAACAGAAGAAGCAGCAGAGGCACAAACTGGATGACGAGAAGGGACAATGTAGAACACGTCTCTGTCCTGGCACATTGTCGTGTGCGATATGTCCCTCCGGGTCTTCGGTCCTTGCGAAGCTCTATGTACTGCGAGCGCAGCTACTTGCAGCTGAGAAGGACCGCGGAGCTAGCAGCGAATTCGGAGAGCGCTAAGCACGAAGTCAAGAAGCGAGACGTGTCCCTGCAACGCGGTGCTAAGAGCAGCTTCCTCGCGGCG
This sequence comes from Sturnus vulgaris, assembly GCF_052056855.1. NCBI lineage: Eukaryota > Metazoa > Chordata > Aves > Passeriformes > Sturnidae > Sturnus > Sturnus vulgaris. The sequence goes on along the minus strand of NW_028275906.1, from coordinate 25,503 downwards.
GGGGCGAGCCCCGGCCACAAGACATTCTCGTCCTGGCAACGGATCTCTGTGAAGGGCGTAGGCGAAAAGCTTTCGTTTTCCATTCGAACTGCGAGAGAGGCAGACTGTTACACGGAGCTCTGAGAACAAAGGTGCACGCCCTAGGCGGGCTTGGGCAGAAGAAGCGTTCTCGAGCTCTTGGCTGCCCGCACACTGCTGGGTATGTGGCGCCCCTGCGGCGGCTTCTGGCCGCCGCCAAGTGAAAGCGGAGCCAGGCGTGGGCGAGGGCGGTGAACGAAGCGGCTATGTGCCGTGCTTGTGTGCACCACGTTAGAGGCTACTAGGAGAGGAAGGTGGTTGACGGTCGCTTGCCTTCCCAAGTGCCCTTAGCAGTCGGAAGGAGCAAGCTGAAGCACTGCTGCTTGTGCTGCTCCTTGGTTCCCTTGCAGCCCGCTCTGAAAGCATTGGCGGTCACTTCTAGGCGCCGAGTTGCACACACACAGCACGACGCTAAGTGCCGCGGAGAAGGGAAATCCAGAGTGCAGCGAGGAGCTGGACGTGGCTTACGTGCAGTAAGGAAAAGGTGAACCTAAGCACTGCCTCTTCAATCTGGCCGCCTCTGCTCTGGTAGCAACTTTTGCAAGTCGGCAAAGGGAGCCGCGAGTATGTAGAACGGAGGGCAGCGAGACGCCGTGTGTTATGCGCCCTTTCAGGGCTGCTGACAAGGGGCTGCTTTAAGAACGCCTTCTTCGTCCTCGCGTCCTTCTCGCTTCGCTCTAGCTGCATGGAGTACAGCACAGCGAAGGAGTGAAGACGGGCACTGCCCCAGCTTTTGCCCTGGCGTGCAACGGCTGTGTGCTGCTTTTCCAAGCAGCAAGAGCACTGAGAAGTGAAAGCGATTGTGAAGGAGCTCTTTGGCTGCTCGTGTGCTCTTCGCTGCACTGCGCCGCTCGCAAGCGGCTTCGTTCTTCGGCGTCTGCCGTCCGGAGAGAGCTGAACTGCAGCGGTCAGTTTCAGCTCTGCCCAACAGCGTGCTCTCAGTTCTGCGGACAAGCACGCCCTGTTGCCTTGGCTCCGAGTGCAAAGTCCCTAGCGAGCACTCACTCAGTGCATTGCACCCAGAAAGACGCTCTCGCTCGTCTTTCAAGGAGCGATTCCTAACAGAAGAAGCAGCAGAGGCACAAACTGGATGACGAGAAGGGACAATGTAGAACACGTCTCTGTCCTGGCACATTGTCGTGTGCGATATGTCCCTCCGGGTCTTCGGTCCTTGCGAAGCTCTATGTACTGCGAGCGCAGCTACTTGCAGCTGAGAAGGACCGCGGAGCTAGCAGCGAATTCGGAGAGCGCTAAGCACGAAGTCAAGAAGCGAGACGTGTCCCTGCAACGCGGTGCTAAGAGCAGCTTCCTCGCGGCGGGGGCGAGCCCCGGCCACAAGACATTCTCGTCCTGGCAACGGATCTCTGTGAAGGGCGTAGGCGAAAAGCTTTCGTTTTCCATTCGAACTGCGAGAGAGGCAGACTGTTACACGGAGCTCTGAGAACAAAGGTGCACGCCCTAGGCGGGCTTGGGCAGAAGAAGCGTTCTCGAGCTCTTGGCTGCCCGCACACTGCTGGGTATGTGGCGCCCCTGCGGCGGCTTCTGGCCGCCGCCAAGTGAAAGCGGAGCCAGGCGTGGGCGAGGGCGATGAACGAAGCGGCTATGTGCCGTGCTTGTGTGCACCACGTTAGAGGCTACTAGGAGAGGAAGGTGGTTGACGGTCGCTTGCCTTCCCAAGTGCCCTTAGCAGTCGGAAGGAGCAAGCTGAAGCACTGCTGCTTGTGCTGCTCCTTGGTTCCCTTGCAGCCCGCTCTGAAAGCATTGGCGGTCACTTCTAGGCGCCGAGTTGCACACACACAGCACGACGCTAAGTGCCGCGGAGAAGGGAAATCCAGAGTGCAGCGAGGAGCTGGACGTGGCTTACGTGCAGTAAGGAAAAGGTGAACCTAAGCACTGCCTCTTCAATCTGGCCGCCTCTGCTCTGGTAGCAACTTTTGCAAGTCGGCAAAGGGAGCCGCGAGTATGTAGAACGGAGGGCAGCGAGACGCCGTGTGTTATGCGCCCTTTCAGGGCTGCTGACAAGGGGCTGCTTTAAGAACGCCTTCTTCGTCCTCGCGTCCTTCTCGCTTCGCTCTAGCTGCATGGAGTACAGCACAGCGAAGGAGTGAAGACGGGCACTGCCCCAGCTTTTGCCCTGGCGTGCAACGGCTGTGTGCTGCTTTTCCAAGCAGCAAGAGCACTGAGAAGTGAAAGCGATTGTGAAGGAGCTCTTTGGCTGCTCGTGTGCTCTTCGCTGCACTGCGCCGCTCGCAAGCGGCTGCGTTCTTCGGCGTCTGCCGTCCGGAGAGAGCTGAACTGCAGCGGTCAGTTTCAGCTCTGCCCAACAGCGTGCTCTCAGTTCTGCGGACAAGCACGCCCTGTTGCCTTGGCTCCGAGTGCAAAGTCCCTAGCGAGCACTCACTCAGTGCAATGCACCCAGAAAGACGCTCTCGCTCGTCTTTCAAGGAGCGATTCCTAACAGAAGAAGCAGCAGAGGCACAAACTGGATGACGAGAAGGGACAATGTAGAACACGTCTCTGTCCTGGCACATTGTCGTGTGCGATATGTCCCTCCGGGTCTTCGGTCCTTGCGAAGCTCTATGTACTGCGAGCGCAGCTACTTGCAGCTGAGAAGGACCGCGGAGCTAGCAGCGAATTCGGAGAGCGCTAAGCACGAAGTCAAGAAGCGAGACGTGTCCCTGCAACGCGGTGCTAAGAGCAGCTTCCTCGCGGCGGGGGCGAGCCCCGGCCACAAGACATTCTCGTCCTGGCAACGGATCTCTGTGAAGGGCGTAGGCGAAAAGCTTTCGTTTTCCATTCGAACTGCGAGAGAGGCAGACTGTTACACGGAGCTCTGAGAACAAAGGTGCACGCCCTAGGCGGGCTTGGGCAGAAGAAGCGTTCTCGAGCTCTTGGCTGCCCGCACACTGCTGGGTATGTGGCGCCCCTGCGGCGGCTTCTGGCCGCCGGCAAGTGAAAGCGGAGCCAGGCGTGGGCGAGGGCGGTGAACGAAGCGGCTATGTGCCGTGCTTGTGTGCACCACGTTAGAGGCTACTAGGAGAGGAAGGTGGTTGACGGTCGCTTGCCTTCCCAAGTGCCCTTAGCAGTCGGAAGGAGCAAGCTGAAGCACTGCTGCTTGTGCTGCTCCTTGGTTCCCTTGCAGCCCGCTCTGAAAGCATTGGCGGTCACTTCTAGGCGCCGAGTTGCACACACACAGCACGACGCTAAGTGCCGCGGAGAAGGGAAATCCAGAGTGCAGCGAGGAGCTGGACGTGGCTTACGTGCAGTAAGGAAAAGGTGAACCTAAGCACTGCCTCTTCAATCTGGCCGCCTCTGCTCTGGTAGCAACTTTTGCAAGTCGGCAAAGGGAGCCGCGAGTATGTAGAACGGAGGGCAGCGAGACGCCGTGTGTTATGCGCCCTTTCAGGGCTGCTGACAAGGGGCTGCTTTAAGAACGCCTTCTTCGTCCTCGCGTCCTTCTCGCTTCGTTCTAGCTGCATGGAGTACAGCACAGCGAAGGAGTGAAGACGGGCACTGCCCCAGCTTTTGCCCTGGCGTGCAACGGCTGTGTGCTGCTTTTCCAAGCAGCAAGAGCACTGAGAAGTGAAAGCGATTGTGAAGGAGCTCTTTGGCTGCTCGTGTGCTCTTCGCTGCACTGCGCCGCTCGCAAGCGGCTTCGTTCTTCGGCGTCTGCCGTCCGGAGAGAGCTGAACTGCAGCGGTCAGTTTCAGCTCTGCCCAACAGCGTGCTCTCAGTTCTGCGGACAAGCACGCCCTGTTGCCTTGGCTCCGAGTGCAAAGTCCCTAGCGAGCACTCACTCAGTGCAATGCACCCAGAAAGACGCTCTCGCTCGTCTTGCAAGGAGCGATTCCTAACAGAAGAAGCAGCAGAGGCACAAACTGGATGACGAGAAGGGACAATGTAGAACACGTCTCTGTCCTGGCACATTGTCGTGTGCGATATGTCCCTCCGGGTCTTCGGTCCTTGCGAAGCTCTATGTACTGCGAGCGCAGCTACTTGCAGCTGAGAAGGACCGCGGAGCTAGCAGCGAATTCGGAGAGCGCTAAGCACGAAGTCAAGAAGCGAGACGTGTCCCTGCAACGCGGTGCTAAGAGCAGCTTCCTCGCGGCGGGGGCGAGCCCCGGCCACAAGACATTCTCGTCCTGGCAACGGATCTCTGTGAAGGGCGTAGGCGAAAAGCTTTCGTTTTCCATTCGAACTGCGAGAGAGGCAGACTGTTACACGGAGCTCTGAGAACAAAGGTGCACGCCCTAGGCGGGCTTGGGCAGAAGAAGCGTTCTCGAGCTCTTGGCTGCCCGCACACTGCTGGGTATGTGGCGCCCCTGCGGCGGCTTCTGGCCGCCGGCAAGTGAAAGCGGAGCCAGGCGTGGGCGAGGGCGATGAACGAAGCGGCTATGTGCCGTGCTTGTGTGCACCACGTTAGAGGCTACTAGGAGAGGAAGGTGGTTGACGGTCGCTTGCCTTCCCAAGTGCCCTTAGCAGTCGGAAGGAGCAAGCTGAAGCACTGCTGCTTGTGCTGCTCCTTGGTTCCCTTGCAGCCCGCTCTGAAAGCATTGGCGGTCACTTCTAGGCGCCGAGTTGCACACACACAGCACGACGCTAAGTGCCGCGGAGAAGGGAAATCCAGAGTGCAGCGAGGAGCTGGACGTGGCTTACGTGCAGTAAGGAAAAGGTGAACCTAAGCACTGCCTCTTCAATCTGGCCGCCTCTGCTCTGGTAGCAACTTTTGCAAGTCGGCAAAGGGAGCCGCGAGTATGTAGAAGGGAGGGCAGCGAGACGCCGTGTGTTATGCGCCCTTTCAGGGCTGCTGACAAGGGGCTGCTTTAAGAACGCCTTCTTCGTCCTCGCGTCCTTCTCGCTTCGCTCTAGCTGCATGGAGTACAGCACAGCGAAGGAGTGAAGACGGGCACTGCCCCAGCTTTTGCCCTGGCGTGCAACGGCTGTGTGCTGCTTTTCCAAGCAGCAAGAGCACTGAGAAGTGAAAGCGATTGTGAAGGAGCTCTTTGGCTGCTCGTGTGCTCTTCGCTGCACTGCGCCGCTCGCAAGCGGCTTCGTTCTTCGGCGTCTGCCGTCCGGAGAGAGCTGAACTGCAGCGGTCAGTTTCAGCTCTGCCCAACAGCGTGCTCTCAGTTCTGCGGACAAGCACGCCCTGTTGCCTTGGCTCCGAGTGCAAAGTCCCTAGCGAGCACTCACTCAGTGCAATGCACCCAGAAAGACGCTCTCGCTCGTCTTGCAAGGAGCGATTCCTAACAGAAGAAGCAGCAGAGGCACAAACTGGATGACGAGAAGGGACAATGTAGAACACGTCTCTGTCCTGGCACATTGTCGTGTGCGATATGTCCCTCCGGGTCTTCGGTCCTTGCGAAGCTCTATGTACTGCGAGCGCAGCTACTTGCAGCTGAGAAGGACCGCGGAGCTAGCAGCGAATTCGGAGAGCGCTAAGCACGAAGTCAAGAAGCGAGACGTGTCCCTGCAACGCGGTGCTAAGAGCAGCTTCCTCGCGGCGGGGGCGAGCCCCGGCCACAAGACATTCTCGTCCTGGCAACGGATCTCTGTGAAGGGCGTAGGCGAAAAGCTTTCGTTTTCCATTCGAACTGCGAGAGAGGCAGACTGTTACACGGAGCTCTGAGAACAAAGGTGCACGCCCTAGGCGGGCTTGGGCAGAAGAAGCGTTCTCGAGCTCTTGGCTGCCCGCACACTGCTGGGTATGTGGCGCCCCTGCGGCGGCTTCTGGCCGCCGCCAAGTGAAAGCGGAGCCAGGCGTGGGCGAGGGCGATGAACGAAGCGGCTATGTGCCGTGCTTGTGTGCACCACGTTAGAGGCTACTAGGAGAGGAAGGTGGTTGACGGTCGCTTGCCTTCCCAAGTGCCCTTAGCAGTCGGAAGGAGCAAGCTGAAGCACTGCTGCTTGTGCTGCTCCTTGGTTCCCTTGCAGCCCGCTCTGAAAGCATTGGCGGTCACTTCTAGGCGCCGAGTTGCACACACACAGCACCACGCTAAGTGCCGCGGAGAAGGGAAATCCAGAGTGCAGCGAGGAGCTGGACGTGGCTTACGTGCAGTAAGGAAAAGGTGAACCTAAGCAGTGCCTCTTCAAACTGGCCGCCTCTGCTCTGGTAGCAACTTTTGCAAGTCGGCAAAGGGAGCCGCGAGTATGTAGAACGGAGGGCAGCGAGACGCCGTGTGTTATGCGGCCTTTCAGGGCTGCTGACAAGGGGCTACTTTAAGAACACCTTCTTCGTCCTCGCGTCCTTCTCGCTTCGCTCTAGCTGCATGGAGTACAGCACAGCGAAGGAGTGAAGACGGGCACTGCCCCAGCTTTTGCCCTGGCGTGCAACGGCTGTGTGCTGCTTTTCCAAGCAGCAAGAGCACTGAGAAGTGAAAGCGATTGTGAAGGAGCTCTTTGGCTGCTCGTGTGCTCTTCGCTGCACTGCGCCGCTCGCAAGCGGCTGCGTTCTTCGGCGTCTGCCGTCCGGAGAGAGCTGAACTGCAGCGGTCAGTTTCAGCTCTGCCCAACAGCGTGCTCTCAGTTCTGCGGACAAGCACGCCCTGTTGCCTTGGCTCCGAGTGCAAAGTCCCTAGCGAGCACTCACTCAGTGCAATGCACCCAGAAAGACGCTCTCGCTCGTCTTTCAAGGAGCGATTCCTAACAGCAGAAGCAGCAGAGGCACAAACTGGATGACGAGAAGGGACAATGTAGAACACGTCTCTGTCCTGGCACATTGTCGTGTGCGATATGTCCCTCCGGGTCTTCGGTCCTTGCGAAGCTCTATGTACTGCGAGCGCTGCTACTTGCAGCTGAGAAGGACCGCGGAGCTAGCAGCGAATTCGGAGAGCGCTAAGCACGAAGTCAAGAAGCGAGACGTGTCCCTGCAACGCGGTGCTAAGAGCAGCTTCCTCGCGGCGGGGGCGAGCTCCGGCCACAAGACATTCTCGTCGTAGCAACGGATCTCCGTGAAGGGCGTAGGCGAAAAGCTTTCGTTTTCCATTCGAACTGCGAGAGAGGCAGACTGTTACACGGAGCTCTGAGAACAAAGGTGCACGCCCTAGGCGGGCTTGGGCAGAAGAAGCGTTCTCGAGCTCTTGGCTGCCCGCACACTGCTGGGTATGTGGCGCCCCTGCGGCGGCTTCTGGCCGCCGGCAAGTGAAAGCGGAGCCAGGCGTGGGCGAGGGCGATGAACGAAGCGGCTATGTGCCGTGCTTGTGTGCACCACGTTAGAGGCTACTAGGAGAGGAAGGTGGTTGACGGTCGCTTGCCTTCCCAAGTGCCCTTAGCAGTCGGAAGGAGCAAGCTGAAGCACTGCTGCTTGTGCTGCTCCTTGGTTCCCTTGCAGCCCGCTCTGAAAGCATTGGCGGTCACTTCTAGGCGCCGAGTTGCACACACACAGCACGACGCTAAGTGCCGCGGAGAAGGGAAATCCAGAGTGCAGCGAGGAGCTGGACGTGGCTTACGTGCAGTAAGGAAAAGGTGAACCTAAGCAGTGCCTCTTCAATCTGGCCGCCTCTGCTCTGGTAGCAATTTTTGCAATTCGGCAAAGGGAGCCGCGAGTATGTAGAACGGAGGGCGGCGAGACGCCGTGTGTTATGCGCCCTTTCAGGGCTGCTGACAAGGGGCTACTTTAAGAACGCCTTCTTCGTCCTCGCGTCCTTCTCGCTTCGCTCTAGCTGCATGGAGTACAGCACAGCGAAGGAGTGAAGACGGGCACTGCCCCAGCTTTTGCCCTGGCGTGCAACGGCTGTGTGCTGCTTTTCCAAGCAGCAAGAGCACTGAGAAGTGAAAGCGATTGTGAAGGAGCTCTTTGGCTGCTCGTGTGCTCTTCGCTGCACTGCGCCGCTCGCAAGCGGCTGCGTTCTTCGGCGTCTGCCGTCCGGAGAGAGCTGAACTGCAGCGGTCAGTTTCAGCTCTGCCCAACAGCGTGCTCTCAGTTCTGCGGACAAGCACGCCCTGTTGCCTTGGCTCCGAGTGCAAAGTCCCTAGCGAGCACTCACTCAGTGCAATGCACCCAGAAAGACGCTCTCGCTCGTCTTTCAAGGAGCGATTCCTAACAGCAGAAGCAGCAGAGGCACAAACTGGATGACGAGAAGGGACAATGTAGAACACGTCTCTGTCCTGGCACATTGTCGTGTGCGATATGTCCCTCCGGGTCTTCGGTCCTTGCGAAGCTCTATGTACTGCGAGCGCTGCTACTTGCAGCTGAGAAGGACCGCGGAGCTAGCAGCGAATTCGGAGAGCGCTAAGCACGAAGTCAAGAAGCGAGACGTGTCCCTGCAACGCGGTGCTAAGAGCAGCTTCCTCGCGGCGGGGGCGAGCTCCGGCCACAAGACATTCTCGTCGTAGCAACGGATCTCCGTGAAGGGCGTAGGCGAAAAGCTTTCGTTTTCCATTCGAACTGCGAGAGAGGCAGACTGTTACACGGAGCTCTGAGAACAAAGGTGCACGCCCTAGGCGGGCTTGGGCAGAAGAAGCGTTCTCGAGCTCTTGGCTGCCCGCACACTGCTGGGTATGTGGCGCCCCTGCAGCGGCTTCTGGCCGCCGGCAAGTGAAAGCGGAGCAAGGCGTGGGCGAGGGCGAGGGCGGTGAATGAAGCGGCTATGTGCCGTGCTTGTGTGCACCACGTTAGAGGCTACTAGGAGAGGAAGGTGGTTGACTCTCGCTTGCCTTCCCAAGTGCCCTTAGCAGTCGGAAGGAGCAAGCTGAAGCACTGCTGCTTGTGCTGCTCCTTGGTTCCCTTGCAGCCCGCTCTGAAAACATTGGCGGTCACTTCTAGGCGCCGAGTTGCACACACACAGCACCACGTTAAGTGCCGCGGAGAAGGGAAATCCAGAGTGCAGCGAGGAGCTGGACGTGGCTTACGTGCAGTAAGGAAAAGGTGAACCTAAGCACTGCCTCTTCAATCTGGCCGCCTCTGCTCTGGTAGCAACTTTTGCAAGTAGGCAAAGGGAGCCGCGAGTATGTAGAACGGAGGGCAGCGAGACGCCGTGTGTTATGCGCCCTTTCAGGGCTGCTGACAGGGGGCTACTTTAAGAACGCCTTCTTCTTCCTCGCGTCCTTCTTGCTTCGTTCTAGCTGCATGGAGTACAGCACAGCGAAGGAGTGAAGACGGGCACTGCCCCAGCTTTTGCCCTGGCCTGCCTGTGCTGCGCCTTTAGCTGCACACCAGAACAATGGCATTTCTTACCCGCAAGTTAAAAAGGGCTTTAGTGTAGCCTTAGGAATGGCAAGTGCCTAGGCATTAAGTTGAGCGACCACGTATGAGGGAGTCTTTAGAGGTTTCCTCCCCCATGGCGCAGGTTTATTCTCATTTTCGTGCTGAACTGAAAAGTCCGGGCATGGCAAGTCTGCCCTGCCTTGTGCAGAGACGAACACAAATGTGGGGCTATGATCCTCTGTGTTGGGAGCTCTGCTTCCGGGTGTGTGGGCCGCCATGAGCCCGCAGCAGCCGCCGAGGACACTGTGGATTGTGGATGAGGCTGGGCTGGCCCCCCGCCCCCCCGCTGGTCTGACAGCGGCAGGAGCTGCGTCGGAGCGGCATCGCCTGAGGGCCCCATGGGGGGCGGGGAGAGAGCCGGGAGTGACCCCGAGCGACACCGGAAGCGATATCCGTAGGGCCCGGAAGGCCAGCGTTGCCATCGAGTTTGGCCGGTAGGAGGCTTCTAAGGTGCTTTGAAAGGTGGAGCTTCTTTGCTCTAGGACAGTCTGGGAGAGCTGAGGGTGTCCAATCTGGAGAACAGAAGGCTCCAGGGAGACCTTCGAGCCCCTTGCAGTGCCTGCTGGGGCTCCAAGATAGCTGGGGAGGGACTTTGGAAAAGGTTCTGGACTCGCAGGACAAGGGGGAATAGCTTCAAACTGCCAGAGGGCTGGGGTAGATGGGATATTGGAAAGGAATTCTTCCTTGTGTGGGTGCTGAGGCCTGGCACATGTTGCTCAAAGAGGCTGTGTAGGAGCCCCATGGCAGGAAGCGTCCAGGGCCAGGCTGGAGCGGACATGGAGCAACCTGGACTAGTGGAAAAGTGTCCCTGCCCATGTCAGGATGTGGGAAGAAGAGAATCTGTCTCTAAGGTCGCTTCCAGTCCAAACCATTCTGGGATTCTAGGATTCATGGAAGGCCCTTTTCCAAGTGAAGTGTTGTATCTCTTGGCTCCCAGCTTGTAGTTGCCAGTTCTTCTGGAAGCAGGCGTGGCGAAGCAGCTGTGATGAGCCATGGGTTCTCAATAGGACGAGTGTGATATATTTGCAGAGAGGAAGGCTGCAGACAGATCTTCAAGGTCCAGGTAAAACAAGCAAAGGATTGAATAAAAGCCAAAGGTTGGTTGTGTTAGTTTGCTGGCTGTTGAAATGGCCCCAGGTCATTTTCAACATTTCTAATTTGGATTTGTTTGAGTAAAAAATGAATGTGTTACCTCCAGCGTAGGCTCTCCAATGCATCTCCATGTGCTCCCATCTCTTTGTTGTATATCGGGTTCTATTAACTGAAGACAGAATCATAACACAGTAGTAAAACATTTAGAGGCGTAGTTAGCCAGCTTCAGGAGTTTTCAACTCTGCTGTTGACTTTTCTGGTAACTGTAGGCAAGGCAACACAATCCAGTTACTCCACTTTTGCTCTCTGAGGAAAAGATGATCTTTTTTTTTTTTTTTTTTTTTCTTCTCATTTTGAAAATAGCCTTGAATGAAGAGAGTTATGCATGTGGCATGTAGGATTCATTATTTTACCTTTCTCTTCTGCTGTCTTTCGCGTACTAGTCTTTTTAAAATTTTTTTGTCGCTGTTCTCCATTCAGTAGGTTTGAAAGAATTCTAATTGTTGAGATGATGTGTAGAGAGCCTGGTGCAGGAATGGCTGGAAGAAAAAGGCCATAGTCAGATCAACTTAGTGAAGCTAGCAAAGTGGGCCTCAGTCTCAGGAATACAGTGTCCTTGAGATAAGGAAGGCACGTAGAATTGAGAAAAACATGAATGCCTAAGTGCTTAGCTAAGCCGCACATCTAAACCAATGATGAGCTCAGATTTTGCACTATGCATGAGCTAATTAAGCACTGTATTTAATCGCCACTCTGCGTATCAATAAACGAGACTTTGCTGATGACCATATGGTGTCCGCGTCTCCCTTCTCCGACAAATGGTGAACCCCGACGTGCCCTCCGTCGCTGAAAAAGAAAACGGGGGAGAACGCGCCACGGTCGGTGAAGTAGAGTTGGGGCCTGCTGCAACCAGGTCGGTGTCGAACGACGTAGGGAAGACACCCCCAGGAGCCATAAAGGTGGTCCTGGACCATACGTGCTGCCGAAGCCGGAGAGTTGCAACAGCGCTGACGACGAAAAATGGACAGGCAAGCAGCATATGATTTATTTATAGTACATATACATATACTACATATATACATATATATATACTATATAGTACATATAGATAAGCTAAGGTTAAAAGAGATTAATCCCAGGAAGGACATACCGGGGTTGTTAGCCTGGGGTTATGCTAAAGGTTTATTCTCTAATCCTCACACCGTGCATGATTTAAATGAGTGGCGTAAGTTAGGGGATGCACTGTGGGAGGCGGTATTAGAGGATGATAAAACAGCAAAAAAGCTGGGAAAGATCTGGCGGGTAGTTCATAACGCACTACTGAAGCAGCAGGCGGAGAGAAGGGCGGCTCGGGAAGCAGTAGAGGCATATAAAAGAAATGCTCAGTATGGCGATAATGAGCCCCGAGCACCCGGCACAACCAAAGTAGAAATACCTATCTCTGGGGAGGCGGCAGGAATGACAGACATGGCTAGCTGCGCTTGGCCCTCTGCACCTCCCTTAGAAGAGCTTGAGGAGGATTCCGCCGCGGCGGCGGAGACAATTGCAGAAGGCGGAGTAACCCCGCCTTCCGAGGGCGAAGGGCCCCAGACCAGCGGCGAAAAATCCCCTTGCCGGTCCGAGCCTAGCGTCCCTAAGCCCGCCGTGGAGCCAGCTCCGGTCCCTAGGGCGGAAAGCGACCTGTGGGAGGAGATGGCAAGACGGCAGGGGGAGGCGTGGAGTATGTTAGCCAGACACGGCTTGGAGACTGGGGACGAGAGCGCTGTTGACGCAGCGAAAGCCTGGGCTTTTCCTGTAACGTACACCCAGGGAGTAGACCAGCAAGGACAAGTTGTGCAAGTGGGAGAATATTCGCCTCCCGACTGGAAGCTGCTAGCCCAGCTGAGACAGACAATGAGTCAGTTTGGTTTCCGGAGTGAGCCAGCTAAGCAGATGCTAGATTTCTTGTTTGATACATACCTGCTGTTGCCAAATGATATGAGAAGTATAGTGAAACTGATTTTCACGCAACATCAGCAGTTACTATTTAACGCCCACTGGCAAGCTCTTGTTCAGGAGTCAGTTACAACACAGAGGGGCCCGGGAGATCCGTTAGCTGGAATTACCATAGACGAACTAATGGGATTGGGTCAATACCGCAGGACAGAGGCTCAAATGATTTCGGGACCCGACAAGGTTAGGGAAGCCATGCGTCTAGTAAGGAGAGCCATCGATCAAGTCAAAGATAGCTCAGGCATACCCATGTATATGGGGATAAAACAGGGAAGAAATAAATCCTTTGGGGACTTTGTAGATAAGGCTGCTGCTGCTATTGAAAAGGCAGGAGTCCCAGAGTATATGAGAGGGGCGCAAGTTTTCTTGGTTAATGCACTAAAAGAATTAGGCTTGGGACTGCAGAAACAAGCCGAGTCCACACAGTCACAGGTGTTAGCCGCTCTTGCTCCGCTCCGTGCTTCTACGGCGGCCCCGGCCACATCGAGCGACCACCGGCCTCCCTCGGCGCGCTGCTACAGATGCGGGTGGATGCGGCGCGGCCCGACGGGCGCCGCCGATCAGCCCCCGGCGGCCGCCGCCATATTGGCCCCGGTCACAAGTAGCCGCCGTGACACCAGCGCCATCTCCTGTCTACAACCAGCCACAACAGGGAGCCTGGGACTCGACCTGGCAGCCGCAGTAAAAACATCTTTGATGACAACTCGCCCCGTCAAAGTCCCAACTGGAGTTTATGGCCCGATAAATATCAAAGGACAAGCTCATGGAGGACTAATAGTGGGACGCTCGTCGAGCTCCATTGTAGGACTGTTTGTGCTACCAGGTGTCATCGATGCAGACTACACGGGAGAAATACAAATAATGGTTTATACTCCTTTTCCTCCTCTGACAATTGAGGCAGGTCAGCGTATTGCTCAATTTATTCCACTTCCACAGTTGAGCCGGGGTGTTCAACCACAAAGGCAAACCCCACGTGGAGACCAAGGATTCGGATCATCAGGTATTGCTATGCTCACAATGGATCTCCATACCAGACCCAAAAAGAAGGTGTAACTAACCTATGCAGGAGAGACAATAGAAATGATAGGACTCCTAGACACTGGGGCAGATACCAGCATTGTCTCACCAGAAAAATGGCCCCACAACTGGCCATCACTGCAAACCACGGATACCGTGACGGGCGTCGGAGGGTTCACCCTTGCTAGAAAAACACCTCCAGTAAGGGTCACTATAGATGGGCAAGATTTGGTGACTGTGTTGTCCGTAGTTGCGTTACCGCCATCGGTACATTGCTTGATTGGAAGAGACATCTTGGCTCAGATGGGGGTCGTTTTATCCAACGAGCACCCTTTGGGGTAATTGCCATTGCTTGGACTTTCCCAATCCCAATCACCTGGACTACCAATGAACCGGTAATGGTTAAGCAATGACCTCTAAAAAGGGAAAGTCTAATACAAGCACATCAACTCGTAAAGGAACAATTCCAACAAGGACATTTAAAACTCTCAACAAGCCCATGGAACACGCCAATTTTTGTGATCAAAAAGAAGTCAGGAAAATATCGTCTTCTGCACGATTTAAGAGCAGTAAATAATCAAATGGAAGCGATGGGAGCATTACAGCCAGGCCTCCCCAACCCAGCAATGCTCCCACAGCATTGGCCTCTTCTAATCATTGATCTAAAGGACTGCTTCTTCACTATTGCCTTACACCCTCAAGATACTAAAAGATTTGCGTTCACCCTACCAGCAATAAACAGAGAAGAACCTGATAAACGGTATGAATGGACTGTTCTTCCACAAGGAATGAAAAACTCGCCTACCCTGTGCCAGCTGTATGTTGATGCCGCATTACAACCATTGAGGATACAGTGGCCCAACACAATTATTTATCATTATATGGATGATATCCTCTTTGCTCAAGAATCAGCATTTACAGACACTCAGATGCAGGAAATTCAAAGCACCCTAGCAAAGGCATCCCTCATAATAGCTCAAGAAAAAATACAGCGATCCACACCATGGAAGTACTTGGGGTGGTCTATCACAGGCCAAATCATACGGCCGCAGAAGCTCCAGCTTGCAACAAAAATCACCACTCTAAATGAGGCACAGCGACTGCTAGGAGATCTGCAATGGCTCAAGCCGATTGTTGGGATACCCAACTCCTTACTAGACTCCCTCAAGCCACTACTTAAAGGAACTGACCCAACCACACCCGTAACCGTAACCCCGCAACAACATGAAGCCCTCAAGGGTATTATACGCTGCATCGATGAGGGGTTTGTCTCCCGCCAAGATATCTCCTCGCCCATCGATCTTACCATCTGGAGTACTGCCAACCACCTACTCGGTGCACTCACACAGCTACAAAAGAAAACGCGGGAGACACGGGTACTAGAATGGATAACCCCACCTTTACAAGCAAAAAGGACAATCAGCACAAAAATCGAACAAGTAGCCACCTTGATTCGTAAGGGTCGCGTAAGGATCATGGAAATCACCGGAACGAGCCCAACAACAATTTATTTGCCCATGAAAAAGGAGGACTTAGATTGGTATCTCCTCAATTCAGGAGATCTACAAACGGCCTTGCTGGAAGTCGGAGCAGCCATCCACACCGGACCGCTGATGCCACGTCACCTTCAGTGGCTAGGAAATTGGGACTGGATAACAAAGCCACTACGATCGGAGCAGCCGATAGCGGGCGCCACCACAGCCTTCACGGATGCCGGGAAAAAGACGAGAAGAGCAGCGATCACCTGGAAAGAAGGCCCTCGGTGGAGGAATAAAACAATAGATGCAGCCCCAGAGGACAGCTTACAAACATTGGAATTGCTTGCCGTTGTGTGGGCACTAAGTGAACTGCAAGGGCCTTTGAATGTGGTCACTGACTCATTTTATGTAGCAGGAGTAGCACAGAGAATTGAGGACGCCTCTGTAAAAGAGGTGCAAAACAAGAGACTCTATGAACTCTTGCTGCAGCTAAAGCGAGCAGTAGGAGCAAGGTTCAAGCCTTATTGTATAATACACGTCAGGAGTCATAAGTGGGACGTAGGCTTGGGAGAAGGCAACGCCAGGGCGGATAGACTGGTTATGAATGTAGCTGATGACAAGGGGATTGAAGCAAGGGAGTCACACACACGATTTCACCAAAATGCTAAAGGATTGGTGCGTGAGTTCAAAATAGGCATACAAGAGGCTAAGGCAATAGTGAGAGCCTGCCCCACCTGCAGTCATCACAATAGTGGGGTAGGTCTTGGGTGTGGGGTAAATCCTCGGGGTCTGGAGAGTAATGAAATTTAGCAAATGGACATCACACATGTGGCAGAGTTTGGTAGACTCAAGTATGTGCACGTTACCATAGACACTTATAGTAAGTATATCTGGGCCACAGCACAGACAGGGGAAAAAGCAATCCATGTAATTAGACACCTGACAAGTTGCTTTGCAGTTATGGGAACACCTAGGGAGGTAAAGACCGACAACAGACCTGCATATGTCAGTGGGAAAGTAAGTCAGTTTATGAGACTCTGGGGAATCCGACATATTACAGGAGTACCACACTCACCCACGGGACAGGCCATAGTAGAAAGAGCCAATGGTACACTCAAGCTATATCTACTCAAACACAAATCCATAGACGATCCGCAAGAAAGACTAGCTAAAGCTCTTTATGTAATAAATTACTTGTGTGTGTTCGGAGATGAATCTGAGCCGCCTGCAATCAGGCATAGAGGGAAAAGGGAAAGTAACAGAGGAAAGCACATGAAGGCATGGGTAAAGTACCGGGATCCAAAAACAGGAATATGGAATGGCCCAGCGGAAGTGGTATATTGGGGGAGAGGCTATGTTTGTGTTTCTACCCCCACAGGAACAGTTTGGGTCCCTGCTAGGTGGGTGAAGCCCGTCCTAAATGACCGAACTGGTAGAGAGATTCTTGAGGAGGCGGATGACTCCAGTCGACCAAGAGCGGATCCAGCAGAGGTTGACGGTGACCTTACGGCCCTATTTACAGAAGTTGGGACACTATAACAGCGCTGCCCGTGAGGCACTAAGGCAGCCACCACCGAATTGGGCTGATTAGATTGAGAGCCACGTCCACCAAGAAGAACAGCCTCTCAGCAGCCGTCCTTGTTGTGCGTGTGGGGGGTCATGGTGTGAAGCCTGGGTAGCCCTAAAGTGCGGGGGCTGTGGGGACTGCTCGTGGGTGGAACAGAGAGCAGTGTTTAGTTTGTGGTGCTGGAAGTGTCAAAGTGACGACCTAAGAGATTCAAATTGGGGTCGGGCCCTAGAAAAAGAAGCAGGAGTGCCATATGCCCAAGTACGAAACCTATACGAGACACCAGAACAGCTCCTGTTAGCTTGGGCCCGGTGGGAACTTACCAACTGGATTAAAAGGCAGCACATCTATGCAAATTCGCACATTATCGCTGCAAGGT
This sequence comes from Sturnus vulgaris, assembly GCF_052056855.1. Lineage (NCBI taxonomy): Eukaryota > Metazoa > Chordata > Aves > Passeriformes > Sturnidae > Sturnus > Sturnus vulgaris. The sequence goes on along the minus strand of NW_028275906.1, from coordinate 8,695 downwards.
GCAGACATAAAGTCCCACACCTGCCTTGGCCTCGGGTAGGACCAATTAAGCCCGGTACAGACCCAGAGGAGGTATTAAATCAAAGTATAGAAGAAGTGAAACAACTGCAGATAACAGGGAGCAATACAGGGCGTAAAAAGAATAGGCCGCCAAAGAAATCAAAATGATGATCATTACACTGCTTATGCTTGCTAACTTTGCTCGCACAAAATCTTTTCCAATGCAGCATGCGCCTCAGGAAAACATATGGGTAACATTCGCTAACATAACAAGACAAGAATCAATCTGCTTAAGTCTAGGGAGAGTACAAAATCCTTTTAGAACCTGCCTAGTAGGGTTGCCAGTATGGTTGCAAAGAGTTCAAAGGAATGTGCTACATGAAGTTATCTGACCACTCTGAGTCCATCCACAAAAAGATACAAGACATGCAGCAGAAATTACACAACCTAAAAGAAGAAGATGGTTGGGGCATTGACGAGTGGTTAAAAAGCCTAGGTCTTAGGGGATGGATTCGAACCGTTATTAAGTATGCTATTATGGTGTTAGGTATATTCTTGTGCTTAGCTTTATTGCTACCTTGCTTGATAACTTGCTTACAAAATTTTATTCAAAAGACTGTTAGCAAAGCTTGGCATGCCACTCTTCTAGCTCAAAAAGAAAACGGGGGAAGTGTAGAGAGCCTGGTGCAGGAATGGCTGGAAGAAAAAGGCCATAGTCAGATCAACTTAGTGAAGCTAGCAAAGTGGGCCTCAGTCTCAGGAATACAGTGTCCTTGAGATAAGGAAGGCACGTAGAATTGAGAAAAACATGAATGCCGAAGTGCTTAGCTAAGCCGCACATCTAAACCAATGATGAGCTCAGATTTTGCACTATGCATGAGCTAATTAAGCACTGTATTTAATCGCCACTCTGCGTATCAATAAACGAGACTTTGCTGATGACCATATGGTGTCCGCGTCTCCCTTCTCCGACAATGATGGTTCTTTGAAGGCTCACTTAGCCCACCTTTTGGGTGAAGGAAAGAAGAAGACAAGGTCCTCTAGGAAGAGTAAAAAGCATACTTTCAAGAGACATTCAGAGATGTCTGCTGATGCCATGCAATTACCGTGTAATCAGCAGAAATGTGTTGGAAAAACACCCATCAGTGACTTCACAAGAAAGCCACACTCAAGACAGGTAAAGAACAGAAGCATAAAACCCCAAAGGTATGAAATGGACAGATTTTCATTGGGAATGAGCAACTCCTGAATTCTTGGTTCTAGAACTAGGGGCTTGTAATAAATAGACTGTCTCCTTGCCAAACGTAAATTTGGTGTCATGAACTGCTCACTGCCCGTTGAAGTGCAGGGCTAGTAGACTAATATTTGCCATGGCAGGCATATTGTATGGCTTTCCTGTTAAAAAGAAATTGGTTTTGCTCATAGCAATCTAGATATGTACCCAGTCTGACACCTATTTTTTAGGCTATATTTCCAAGTAAATGGCTTCCACGATGATGCAGTAAGTTTATGTCATGAACAGGAATGAAGTGATTGCATGCATCCTTTTTTACCCTAAGCCAGCTGCTGAATAATGAGACAGAGACTCTCACTGACGCCAAGGAGTGCCCGTGCTTTTGGGAAAAGCACTGGGCAGATAAAGCCTATTTCCACATTTCTTGCTAGCGTCTCCTTCAAAGTTCATGGGTTTGCTCATCTTTTAGAGCTGTTCTAGATGTCTTTGTAGTTTACATGTACTAAATGTAGCAGGTATTGCTTTCATGGCGTCCTACTAGATTTGAAGTTGGGATCTACTCAGGCTTCGATGTCTCAGAAGAAGCAACGTTGATTCTTTGAATTCCGTTCTTGAACGTGAGAATGCTACTTATGTAGTTAATGAATTAATTAAATCGAATTCACTTGAATGGAAAAATTGTCTTGTTCATGTAGATTTTAACTTGGGAAATTGATATTTGAGTTCTACTTTTCATTGTTGTTGCTTTTCTGTATTCTTTGATTGCACAGATAGCAGATGTACTGACCAAGTATTGTGTGAAACTGGAGGAAATGTCCTTCCTCTTGGCAGCTGACGTTCACAAGCTCATTAACGCTAAGGCCATGGTAAATGTTTTACCTGGGGCAAGATAGCAGTCTGAATATTCCTAGAATGTCTTTCTTTCCCCAGATGAAATTCATTTTTTCTGCCTATCAGTCACTGAAATATAGAAGAAATTTCTACTTGGCAGGGTATTGGTTATCATTTGTGTTCTTTTCTCCCCTCATTTTCTGTAGAAGAGACAATTTTTGGTTTGTTTTTGCATGTTGAAGCAGAGGAAGAAGAAGATGAGGAGAGGATTCCTTGTAAAAGTGAAGAAAATGAGCATGCAGAACAGGGACTAAGCATTATGCAGGTAAGCGAGCAAGAGAATAAGTTTGAAAGTGGAGGCAGTTTTGTCCAAAAGAAGGAGGAATAGGACGTCTTTTTGCTGAGAATGAATAGAAAGGTTTTTTGCATTTAGTTTGTATACGAAGCGCACAGGGCTCTAGATCCTTTTGTGGGAAAATGGAGTGTGTAAAGTTGCCAATCATTTTGGAGCGAATTTGGAGGGTGAATTTGGGGTGCCAGGTGAATTTTGGGTCGAATTCTGGGGATTTGGGGTTTCCCAGGTGAATTTCTGAGGTGAAAAGGTTCAAAAAGGTTTTTTTTTGAAAGCAAGTTAAAGCCAGAAGGTTATTGAAAATTAATAGATGTGATACAAGTAGGTAATATGCAGACGATACACAGCGAGACAAATCATGGGAAAAATACAGTGGTAACACATGAGTGTGTGAGGATGGGATCAGTATAGCTAAGGCTCAGTTGAAGCTGAATTTGGAAAAGCATGCCAAAACTAAGAATAATAAAGGCACCTACGGGTATTTCAGTGGGAAAAGGAAGATGAAAAGAAACCTATCACACCTCCCCTATTCCCCCCCCACCCCCATAAGCCAGACAGGACTAGTGACAACAGACAAGGAGAAGGCTGAGGTACTCAACAAGTGTTGGTCTCAATTTTTACTGCCAGTCACTATTTCCACATCTCTCAGGTTATTGGACTGGTGGACTTGATTCTAACCCATAGTAGCAGGTCAGCTTTCAGACCACTTGAGGAACCTGAGCATGCAAGACCATGGCACCCACCCAGAGGCATGTCAGGGCCCTGAGAGAACTGGCAGCTGTAGTTGCTAAGGTGCTTCCTCCATCATATTTGAGAAATCAAGGCAACCAGCTGAAGTCTCCAGACACTGTGTTGTATTGACTCCAATCCTCTTGGTCTTTTTTGTAAATCTTAGAGCTCTGAGTCAATTTCTGCAGAGGATTCCCAATGCAGTTTCAAAAATGGAATCTTTGTTACTGGTCCTCCTGTTGATCTTGGATATTTCCATTTTCTGCACTCCTTTATTTTCGAAACATTTGTAATGACTGAAAAGAAAGCTGAGACGAGGCATTATGCTCTTTCCAGTGATAGAAATGGACCTGTATTCTTTTCAGACAAATATATTTTTGCTGTGTCTAAGCACATGTGCATACCTGTGTTTGATTTATGTGTCCAGGTTTTGGCAATGGGGCAGCCACAGGGCCGTCCTGTGACAATGGCCCAGGTGCTGCCCCGTCCCGCTTTCTTCCAACTGGCTCCACTTCAGCATGTCCTCCCTGCTGAGAGAAGAGGCTGGGACAGCACCTTTAGAAATGTGACTTTCTGGGGTTTTTTTGTTTCGTTTTGTTTTGTTTTGTTATTTTTAAAGTTACTAAAAACCTTCACCCTGATTTTTTGTGTTGGGTTTGGGGCTTTTTTTTCCGGTTTTGGGTGGGTTTTTTGGTGGGCTTTTTTGGGGGCTTTTTTTGTCTCTTTGGGGATTATTGGTTGGGAGTTTTTGTGTGTTTGTTTGGTCTGCTTTTTTTGTTTGTTTTTTTATTACGGTTTTGTAGAGTTTTTTAAGCAAATTGATTGGAAAACTGAATAGTCCTCCACTATAGTCTCCTGGATTCACCTGAGACTCTTCCTAGGCATCTCCCTGATCCTTTTTGCAATGAGTCTCACATCATTCTCCTGAAGAAACTGTCTGCTTATGGTTTGCATGGGTGGGCTGTTTGCTGGGTGACAAACTGGGTGATGGCCAGGCCCACAGAGTGGTGGGAAATAGAGTTCATCCAGCTGGTCCCCAAGGCTCAGTCTTGGGCCCAGTCCTGTTTAATATCTTGCTCAGTGATCTGGACAAGGGGATAGAGTACACGCCCAGGAAGTTCACAGATGATGCAAAGTTGGCTGGTAGCGTTTTTTTTCTTCTGGAGGACAGCAGGCTCTGCTTCTTCTTCCTCCTGTTCCGAGGTCGCTGCTCCCTCTTCATCCCTCATTAAGTGTGCTGATTTTGTCACTTGGATGAGAAAACAAACAATTTTAGCAACAATACTGGTGGCAGGGTACAAGAAAGGAAGAGTTCACATGAATCCCCCCCCAACAACAGACAATACCTGATGGCTCCTCTGCCCAGCTTACTGACTACACCGCAACCCATTGTCCCCCAAAGATACTCCCTTCTCCCTGCCCCCAGCCATGATGTGAGATGGAATAGAATAACTAAGATTAAGATTCTCCCTATATAACTCCATCATACTTCGATTCTGGCAAAAACAATTCTTGAAGTTCTATCATTTCAGATCATTTGAATTTGAATTGGCATACTAAAAGGTCTAGCCAGAAACTCACGACAATATTAATAGCCCATTCTAGAATGTCCGAGATGATAGACACTTCTTTCAAGAGAATGTGATACCTCACGTGACTTCTCCAGAATTTAAATGAACAGCGGGAGTAGTCTACAAGATTCTTGCTGCCATCTGGATTTCCTGGTTTTTGGCTGGTCTATGTAAGCCAACCAGCTATTCAGCAGAGGGAATATTAGTGTGATACTTGATGGTATGTGAGATGGAACACAGTAATTTATGGCTTTTTGCATAGTGATGAAGCTGTAAAGAAAGCTCCATAATGCTCTGACAAGGAGGCTGCTGGACTTCAAGCAGCAAAGGCCCAAAACGAACCAGTGAAAAGGTGTCATTGAAAAAAAAAAAAAAAAAAAAAAAAAGCCAGGTGGGGAGCAAAGTGATACTTAAGGGCAGTTTACTGAAAGAGGAAATCTAGTGAAAAAAAGGTCCAAGAGTGAAGGAATAACAGGGAAAATGAAACTAAGGAAGGAAATCAATCTCAGCTAATCATTTCAGAAGCTAACAAGTTGTCATTGCAATGATGCATAAAGTGAGAAATTATAAATATGTCTGTGCCAAAATCTGAATTATGAACTTTATTGCATTCTGTCTTTCACGGAATCATACAACAGTCTGTGATTAAAGATCACCTAGTCCTACTTCCTTGCCAGGTAGATCTTACAGTAGATGAAATTGCTCAAGACTAGCCAAACTGATAAGGAGCACTCTCAATGATGGGGCATCCACAACTTCTCTGGAACAGCCGTTTGAGTGTCTCACCAGCTTCATTGTAGAAAAGCTTTTCCTTTTAGCCAATCTAAACCTAGTCTCAGTTTGAAAGCATGTCCCCTTGTCCTTTCTCTGCAAACCTTCCTAAAAAGTCTTTCTCCATTTGTCTTATACCCTCTTTACATATTCAAAGGCCACAATACTGTCTCTCCAGAAACCTCTCTTCTCCAGGCTAAAAGATCCTATTTTTCACAAGAACCACGTCATAAACTGAAATGGAAGACATCTCAGGAGATCAGATCATCCAACAGCTCAGCGAAAGAATAGCTCTGAAGTCAGATCAACTAGCTTAGGGCTGTGTCTGTTTGAATTTTGAAAATTAGCAGGACTTGAAATGCTTCAAGGAAGAGAACTCTGGGTGGCTCCAGAAACAGCCTGAGAAACTCGAGCAAACTCGAAACCTCAGAAACTACCACTGCTTTCTCTCCCTCAGCCCAAGCAGTCCCAAAGAAGAAGTGTTCCCAGCAGGCTGGGATAGCACGCATATACACTACATATACATGACAGGCATCGCCAGCAGCCACATCCTGCTCCTTTCTGTGGCTGGCAAGAGTGAGACTGGATGTTTACATGTGGGCAACCTGGGTCCCTCCAGCACCTCAGACACTCAGCCTGCCCAGTGACCCCACTGAATTCCAGTATTCGCAGTGTGCCAAGACCACAGCACTACTCCGCTTGCTGGCACAGACCATCACACGCCTCCTAAATCAGTCAGGACTCCCCTGGTCCCACAGCCAGCACCCCACTTGCTCTCCCCCAGGCCACTGCCATTGTTCACCAACTTCTCCACTTTGATCTTTGCTGGTGCTCTCAACACTGGCACACCCAGATGTTCTGCAGCTGTTGTCTCCTGGTGGAAAGGACTTGTAAAGCCGTGTTTCCACACAGGACTTCCACAACCTTTCAAAGCAACCTTTTCTGGGGTATGAACAATCTCATTCAAATGTCAACATTTCTTTTCCCATATGTGAAATCAGAATTTCCTTCTTCCGGGCATGCCCAAAACAAGGCACAAACTACATTGTGCCTTCTGTTTCACATGCTGAGTCGTTTGTAAACAATGCTAGGAGAATACCTGTTTTGATCCAAGCTAATCTCTGGCCCTTATAGTGCTTTCGGTAGTTAGTTTTGCTTTGCTATTTACTTGATGTCCCATTGAATTGTTGAATCATAAACAGACTATCTGTCTGTATAGCAGCATAGCAGTGATGAATACATGCAAGAGAAGGAGCAAGGTGATTGTTTGCTAGACTCTTCCTAGAAACTGAGAAATCTGTTACTTAATGCTGACCACAGCAGATGGAGGAAGCATCCTACATGATGTCAAAGCAATGAGGCTGTAATCACTTTTATGATTACAGTCAAGGCACTGCTTTTGCCACCATAAGTGGAGTGCAGGGAATCTTAAAAGACGACACTCTAACTGTTGTCCATGCTCACTGAGAAAATAATGCTTTTACAGCAGAGCAGGTCTCACCGCAGCTAAATCATGGCTTCAACTGTACACCGCCTTCAAAAAAGCCCACAAAAATACAAATGAAAGGATTTGGAACCCAAGGGAATCTCGGATTGTGACATCAGCTCACTTTGGATTCTTTCCAAATTCTCAGTTCCATTTTCTTCCCAGCCAATTATCCCACCTAACCTGAGATGTAATTTATGGATATCCAACACATCTAGTTACCTTAGAATTAGACTGCCACTAGGCAAAAAGACAGAAACAAGCAGTTAAGTTCAGACTGAAACCAAGGGTGTTTAGAACAGCAATACTTGGACGTAACTATTCTTGATCAAACCAAAACTTTTAGGACTTACCCATGTATTTTTGGAGGTGGAAAAAGTCACTAGGGAGCTCACACTCAGTGCCTGGAGAGGCGCTCTCGCTGGTCTTTCAAGGACCGATTCGTCACAGCAGAGGCAGCAGAGCACAAGATGGCCGACGAGAAGGGGCAGTGTAGAATTCTCGGTCTGTCTCTGTCTCCACTCAGTGTAGAATGTCCCTGTCCTGGCACATTTTCGTGTGCGCTATGTCCCTCCAGGTCTTCAGTCCTTGCGAAGCTCTATGTACTGCGAGCGCTGCTACTTGCAGCTGAGAAGGACCGCGGAGCTAGCAGCGAATTCGGAGAGCGCTAAGCACGAAGTCAAGAAGCGAGACGTGTCCCTGCAACGCGGTGCTAAGAGCAGCTTCCTCGCGGCGGGGGCGAGCTCCGGCCACAAGACATTCTCGTCCTGGCAACGGATCTCTGTGAAGGGCGTAGGCGAAAAGCTTTCGTTTTCCATTCGAACTGCGAGAGAGGCAGACTGTTACACGGAGCTCTGAGAACAAAGGTGCACGCCCTAGGCGGGCTTGGGCAGAAGAAGCGTTCTCGAGCTCTTGGCTGCCCGCACACTGCTGGGTATGTGGCGCCCCTGCAGCGGCTTCTGGCCGCCGGCAAGTGAAAGCGGAGCAAGGCGTGGGCGAGGGCGAGGGCGGTGAACGAAGCGGCAAAAGCGCCGTGCTTGTGTGCACCACGTTAGAGGCTACTAGGAGAGGAAGGTGGTTGACTCTCGCTTGCCTTCCCAAGTGCCCTTAGCAGTCGGAAGGAGCAAGCTGAAGCACTGCTGCTTGTGCTGCTCCTTGGTTCCCTTGCAGCCCGCTCTGAAAACATTGGCGGTCACTTCTAGGCGCCGAGTTGCACACACACAGCACCACGTTAAGTGCCGCGGAGAAGGGAAATCCAGAGTGCAGCGAGGAGCTGGACGTGGCTTACGTGCAGTAAGGAAAAGGTGAACCTAAGCAGTGCCTCTTCAATCTGGCCGCCTCTGCTCTGGTAGCAACTTTTGCAAGTCGGCAAAGGGAGCCGCGAGTATGTAGAACGGAGGGCGGCGAGACGCCGTGTGTTATGCGCCCTTTCAGGGCTGCTGACAAGGGGCTACTTTAAGAACGCCTTCTTCGTCCTCGCGTCCTTCTCGCTTCGCTCTAGCTGCATGGAGTACAGCACAGCGAAGGAGTGAAGACGGGCACTGCCCCAGCTTTTGCCCTGGCGTGCAACGGCTGTGTGCTGCTTTTCCAAGCAGCAAGAGCACTGAGAAGTGAAAGCGATTGTGAAGGAGCTCTTTGGCTGCTCGTGTGCTCTTCGCTGCACTGCGCCGCTCGCAAGCGGCTGCGTTCTTCGGCGTCTGCCGTCCGGAGAGAGCTGAACTG